>NC_086359.1:793130-968130 GCF_036324505.1 Eleginops maclovinus
TTAAATTTTCCATATTTAACATATTCCTCATTGTATTTTCTTTTTCGTCTTTTTTGCGAAGTTGACGCTTCGGAAGCCTGTCCTTGCCCTATCGTGGCGGCCTGTCCCTCTGTCGTGGCAGCCTGACCCTCTGTCATGGCAGCCTGTCCCTCTGGCACTTTCCTCACTACAAAACGATCCATTGGTGCTAGATATATAGCTAGACTAGTACATATGTAACAAATGTTTGCTGTACTACAACCTATCTTAAAATACTCTCGTCGGCTATGCTTATAAATGTGTGTCAACTTTGCTCGCAAGACTGTACGTAATGAATAATAAGTGAGGTTAGCGACGCAACTCATTACCATTAGCGAATCACAGGCTACCATAGACTGGATAGGCGCAAGGCTACATTCTGTCAGCTTGAATTTCCTTTATATTATTTCAAACATATTTTTCACGATATGTAACGGTATTCTGGAAATGTGTTGAAATATCAAAGCGAATTTATATTAAAAAAAAACAATGGTGAACTGATCAACATAGGCTCTTGTCACGGACCACATGCAATGCCGCCGCGGACCACCAGGGGTCCGCGGACCACCGGTTGAAAACCCCTGCTTTAGGTAATCTATCACAAAATAATAAGCACATGTATTTTTATGCATTCTATTTATTTATTACTCAGAATGCCACCAGCGAGAGGTCCTCGATTCAATGTGCGGATGTGATTGCTGCCGTCCAAAATGGAGAAAGTGACTTTGAAATGGAATCAGAGGACAGTGACACCGCTTCGAGTGAAGAAGAGGCAGATGAAGATGCCTGTGGACAAGTGGACAAAGAAAACAATCCACCCAATGACCACCCAGTCAGGGATATGTGGAAATCGAGCCCCAACCAAATAAACCCACCAAGCCCCGTGACAGGTATCGCTGTACCACTAACGAGTACAGCTTCCAAAAGAATGGAACATCCATCAACACAAATACAAACGAAATTGAGAAACTGATGGCATGTACCTGAAGATGGGCCTAGTGCTAATGTCTGGAGTCCGTATGTATTGGGAGACAGACACACGGTACCCCCGTTTCTGATGTGATGTCATGTTGGCTCTGTTAAAATCCCCGGCTAAACAAATGCGGCCTCTGGCCGAGAAGTCTCTGTCCTGTCGATAATCCCATACAGCTCCTCCAGCGCTGTGTTGTTGTCAGCGTGCGGCGGAACATACACTGCTGTTAGAACAACCGATGTGAACTCCCTCTGCAGATAAAAAGGCCGGCATCCGATCATGATGTGCTCTAGGCTGGGAGAACAGTCCGAAGAAATGATCTCCACATCTGAGCACCAGTTGTTGTTGATCAAGTTTTTCAAAAAAAACATTAAAGAAATGAAAAAATCTGAAAACAAAAACATTTAAGAGAAACATATAATTTATTTTCAAAAATAAAATAAAATATGTTTTTCTTTTCAGATTCTGAGATTTTACCAAAGAGGATTTGAGAAAAAATGTTTGACTTTAATCTCAGAATTTTGATGAAGAAAAGTCTGGATTCTAAAGAAAAGTCTGGATTCTAAAGAGTAAAAATGATGGATGTTCGATTGTCATTTCGTCACAAGAAATGTACACAACACGGACATTGAAAAAATGAGGACATGAACAGATTGATTTCCCCAGCTTTACACCACACACAGTGCATGTACATTCATCAATAGCATGTACAGCTAACAGCAAGAAACAGACTAACCCTTTTTAAACATTTGAAAATAAGTGAAGCGTATTATATTTGGGGGCAAAGTGTTCCAGTCTGAAGGAGCTCTGAACACAAATGATCTTTGGGTCCGGAGGGAACAAAGAGCCTCAAACTGTGGTACCAACAACTGATGGGAGAGGTGGACTCAGACACCAGAGTGTAGGAATACTCTGTCACAGTAGAAGTACTCAGAGTAAAGTAGAAGTACTCAGAGTAAAGTAGAAGTACTCAGGTCTTGTTCTTGAGTAAAGTAGAAGTACTCAGATCTAGTACTTGAGTAAAAGTAGAAGTACTCAGATCTAGTACTTGAGTAAAGGAGAAGTACTCAGGTCTTGTACTTGAGTAAAGTAGAAGTACTCAGATCTTGTACTTGAGTAAAGTAGAAGTACTCAGATCTTGTACTTGAGTAAAGTAGAAGTACTCAGGTCTTGTACTTGAGTAAAGTATAAGTACTCAGATCTTGTACTTGACTAAAAGTATAAGTACTCAAGTCTTGTACTTGAGTTAAAGTAGAAGTACTCAGGTCTTGTACTTGAGTAAAGTAGAAGTACTCAGATCTTGTACTTGAGTAAAGTATAAGTACTCAGATCTTGTACTTGACTAAAAGTAGAAGTACTCAGATCTTGTTCTTGAGTAAAGTAGAAGTACTCAGATCTTGTACTTGAGTAAAGTAGAAGTACTCAGATCTTGTACTTGAGTAAAGTAGAAGTACTCAGATCTTGTACTTGAGTAAAGTAGAAGTACTCAGATCTTGTACTTGAGTAAAGTATAAGTACTCAGATCTTGTTCTTGAGTAAAGTAGAAGTACTCAGATCTTGTACTTGAGTAAAGTAGAAGTACTCAGATCTTGTACTTGAGTAAAGTATAAGTACTCAGGTCTTGTACTTGAGTAAAAGTAGAAGTACTCAGATCTTGTTCTTGAGTAAAGTAGAAGTACTCAGGTCTTGTACTTGAGTAAAGTAGAAGTACTCAGATCTTGTACTTGAGTAAAGTAGAAGTACTCAGATCTTGTACTTGAGTAAAGTAGAAGTACTCAGGTCTTGTACTTGAGCAAAGTACAAGTACTCAGATCTTGTACTTGAGTAAAGTAGAAGTACTCAGGTCTTGTACTTGAGCAAAGTACAAGTACTCAGATCTTGTACTTGAGTAAAGTAGAAGTACTCAGATCTTGTACTTGAGTAAAGTAGAAGTACTTAGATATTGTACTTGAGTAAAGTAGAAGTACTCAGATCTTGTACTTGAGTAAAGTATAAGTACTCAGGTCTTGTACTTGAGTAAAGTAGAAGTACTCAGATCTTGTACTTGAGTAAAGTATAAGTACTCAGATCTTGTACTTGAGTAAAGTACAAGTACTCAGGTCTTGTACTTGAGTAAAGTAGAAGTACTCAGATCTTGTACTTGAGTAAAGTAGAAGTACTTAGATATTGTACTTGAGTAAAGTAGAAGTACTCAGATCTTGTACTTGAGTAAAGTAGAAGTACTCAGGTCTTGTACTTGAGTAAAGTAGAAGTACTCAGGTCTTGTACTTGAGTAAAGTAGAAGTACTCAGATCTTGTACTTGACTAAAAGTAGAAGTACTCAGATCTTGTACTTGACTAAAAGTATAAGTACTCAGGTCTTGTACTTGAGTAAAAGTAGAAGTACTCAGATCTTTTTCTTGAGTAAAGTAGAAGTACTCAGATCTTGTATTTGAGTAAAGTAGAAGTACTCAGATCTTGTACTTGAGTAAAGTAGAAGTACTCAGGTCTTATACTTGAGTAAAGTAGAAGTACTCAGATCTTGTACTTGAGTAAAGTAGAAGTACTCAGGTCTTATACTTGAGTAAAGTAGAAGTACTCAGATCTTGTACTTGAGTAAAGTAGAAGTACCCAGATCTTGTACTTGAGTAAAGTAGAAGTACTCAGGACTTGTACTTGAGTAAAGTAGAAGTACTCAGATCTTGTACTTGAGTAAAAGTAGAAGTACTCAGATCTTGTACTTGAGTAAAGTAGAAGTACTCAGGTCTTGTACTTGAGTAAAGTAGAAGTACTCAGGTCTTGTACTTGAGTAAAGTAGAAGTACTCAGATCTTGTACTTGAGTAAAGTAGAAGTACTCAGGTCTTGTACTTGAGTAAAGTAGAAGTACTCAGATCTTGTACTTGAGTAAAAGTAGAAGTACTCAGGTCTTGTACTTGAGTAAAGTAGAAGTACTCAGATCTTGTACTTGAGTAAAAGTAGAAGTACTCAGGTCTTGTACTTGAGTAAAGTAGAAGTACTCAGATCTTGTACTTGAGTAAAGTAGAAGTACTCAGGTCTTGTACTTGAGTAAAGTAGAAGTACTCAGGTCTTGTACTTGAGTAAAGTAGAAGTACTCAGGTCTTGTACTTGAGTAAAGTAGAAGTACTCAGATCTTGTACTTGAGTAAAGTAGAAGTACTCAGGTCTTGTACTTGAGTAAAGTAGAAGTACTCAGATCTTGTACTTGAGTAAAGTAGAAGTACTCAGGTCTTGTACTTGAGTAAAGTAGAAGTACTCAGGTCTTGTACTTGAGTAAAGTAGAAGTACTCAGATCTTGTACTTGAGTAAAGTAGAAGTACTCAGATCTTGTACTTGAGTAAAAGTAGAAGTACTCAGGTCTTGTACTTGAGTAAAGTAGAAGTACTCAGATCTTGTACTTGAGTAAAAGTAGAAGTACTCAGGTCTTGTACTTGAGTAAAGTAGAAGTACTCAGGTCTTGTACTTGAGTAAAGTAGAAGTACTCAGATCTTGTACTTGAGTAAAGTAGAAGTACTCAGATCTTGTACTTGAGTAAAGTAGAAGTACTCAGGTCTTGTACTTGAGTAAAGTAGAAGTACTCAGGTCTTGTACTTGAGTAAAGTAGAAGTACTCAGATCTTGTACTTGAGTAAAGTAGAACTACTCAGGTCTTGTACTTGAGTAAAGTAGAAGTACCAGAGTGTAGGAATACTCTGTCACAGTGAAAGTATTCTAAATGTTCCTCCAGTGAAAGTAGAAAGTACTCTCCTCTAAATGTACTTAAAGTAGTGACAGTAAAAGTAGTCATTGTCTGATTGGTCCATTTCTGAATAATATCTCTGATATGTTTTATAATGATTGATCATTAAAGTGTTCTCAGAGCTGGTAAAGGTGCAGCTAGTTTGAATGGCTTTGTATACTGCAGGGTAGCTGCTGGATGTACTGCAGGTGAACTACAGTCTGATTTAAGGGATTATATTCACCATCAGTAATCCAGATCTGCCTAGCAACTACATAAATGTAGTCAGGGTTCCTACAGGTTTCTTCAAGTCAAATTCAAGTCTTTTTCAGACCTTTTTAAGACCATTCATGTCAAAACTTAATACCTATTTCACGGCCTATTTCACAGACATACCGGCAAAGAAAAACTTTTTTTTTTAAAAATGTGTTTATTATGATTAATAACGTTATTATTTCTCAAACAAATGTGAAAATGTGGACTGTAAAGCCTTATGGAAGAATTATGTAACTTGCAGCACAGTAGTGAATAGTGAGTACAACACCACAGCATCACAGCACAGACCACAGACAACAAGTCAAACAGAGGTGTGACAAATCTATTTATTAGCTAGCTTATTCCATGCTGGGAATATGGGGAGTAGAGAGACTCCAGAACAACAAACAAAGAAAATCAACTCAACAATAAATAAAATAAAGATCAAAGTCAACTCCTAAGCTCTTCACTTTTAGCAGCGATCTCTTTATCAAGGAGAGCCAGTTCTGCCAACTTCTCCTTATGGCCTCTCCGCAGGAGGTTGGACCTGGAGATCAGGTCAGCCATTTTGCTCCCTGCCTTTGCTTCAGCCTGCTCAGCCAGCCTGTCCGCATCCCTAGCCAGACCCTCAGATACCTCCTTTACGCGTATCCTCTTCACCTTCAGCTCCTGCAGACAGTCCTCTGCCTCCTTCCTCTTGAGAGCCTGGTCTTTTGCCTCCCTCTTCTTTCTTTCGTTCTCAAGGTGGATACGATACCTTGTCCTTGCTCTTGCTACACTTGTCAGTAGTGGTTTACTGAGTGGAACCTGGGTATCGGGTTGGGAAAAGAGAACCAGAGTCAGTGACAAACTCTAGAGACCAACTATGTTGATTCTATCAACTTTTAAGTCAACAGCATATTACTAGTGCAGGCAGGATTCATCTTACCTTGGTAACACCTCCATGTTGTATAATGTAGTCACACACCAGCCTCCGTGTGACCACAGTGTCCTCATGCAAATTATCTGACTCCACCTCTTTATTGATGGAGAATCCACGTTCAACAGTATCTTGGCCGTGGGAGAGGATGAGCAGCTTCTTGCAGAAGGCCCACAGCTCTGGATAAGGCTCCATGGCACTGCTCAGGGAGATGTCCAGCCTCTTCTGCATGGGAGCAAAGTAGAGGAAGTCCTCACTCCGGCTCTCCAAGGACAGGAGACTGTCAAACTGCTGCAGTATGACATCCCCTATGACAAAACAGATGAGAAAAATTTGAGAAAAACATAGATAAATCATTGGGCATTGCCAGAAAATCAGATTGAAAATAAATTCATGTGTAGCCTATAATTTGCCTCTCTTATTCCTACCCGCAGAAGTATTAGTTAGCTGTTTGTCCTGGAGAAACCTCTGAACCATGCCCTTTCATGTGATTCCTGCATCTTTCTGGTTCTCTATACATTACTGACGGATCCAGGCACACCATCTGCCTAACAGTCAGATACTTGAGGGGGCTTTTGTCCTGCACTTTCCTGATGATGTTACACAGTCCCTGCATGCACTCTCTCTTGAACTCTAGCACCCTGAGCTCTGCACCTTTAATGCTCTAGAGAGAAAGAAATTAGCCATGAATATAGAACATGCCTTCACTGACCTGGTTTCGCCTAACCATTTGTAAAATGATCTTTGAAAACATCCCACTACCTTAAGAACTGACTCTGCACCTAGACCAATGCTGATGTTTTGTGGGCTGAGCCAGATGGTCTTGTCTGTGACATCCAGTTTGGTCAGCTGCAGGGCAGTGATATCGTTGAGAACTTCTCTCTTTATGAAGCGTCTGAGTAGACTCTGTCAACAGACAAACACAAAAATGTCTGGTGCGGCTTTATCTCCTAATCACCAACATCAATCATTTTTTACACCTCTAAACCAAAAGCCCCATATTGTCAAAATGTATCAATTGAGCCCAATCATTGGTTATTATAACGTGAAGTAAATTATTACTATCATCAATTCGGTCAGGTCCTTGGAGAGGAATGGGAGCACCGGCTCGTCTGTTTGATATTTTGTTAGGAAGGGCGTGAAGGTCCTGGCAAGTGCTGCGTAGAAGTGAAATTTGGCCAGAATGAGTGGATCCTTTATGGCTGCTGCAACTGTGTCATAAGATCCTGTGAAAGGGACAGAGGCAGGACATTTCAACAAAAACTATGAAAAGGCCACACCACCACCAGGGTAAAGACACAGTCACAGACCTATTCACAGCATTTTAGTAGGGCCCACCTGTTCCAGGGTTAGGGAGTTTTTTTGTTTTCACAGCTTCCATGTACAGAAGAAGTGATGGCCAGACTACCAGGGCTCTCTCCACAACCGGAAGGTTTTCTACCCAACGATGGGCACAGAAAGAAAGGGGGAACACACTGGACTTGGTTACGGTGACGTAATCCTCTCTCCTGGCAGGCACATTGTTAAACAATGTGTGCATTGCTCTCAGCAACTTGTCCAGCAGCCATGCAGTGAACCCACACTTGAAAGCATTGTGTAGCGTGTGTAGGCCACAGCTAGACCTGAGGGTTTCATTGCAAACTTGATATTAGAAACCAAATTCTCCGTAGCAGTTCTCTGTATCACTTTGAACTTGTTTATTCAATGTAAACTGCACTACAAATACTTACTATTTTACTTTAATATTACTAATGGATCACATACACTCTCACCCACACACACAGAAATAACATTAGGCCTATAAACTCCTCACCTCCGTACTGCTCAGCTTGATCTTTCTGGAAAAGTTCGAACAGTTTCCAGTTAACACTGGGCCCATCCATTGAAATGGACACCAAGTCCTTGAGGTTCAGTTTGTCCATACATTCCTGAAAAAAGTGCTGCATTTGATTACCCAAGATAAGATGAATAGATGAGCAGCACATATTGTTAAGGGAAGTGCCTAATTGGTCATTGTGACATTGCCTTTACAGGACTGTGTATACCCCAAAAATGATATCAATATAAACTGAGAAATATTCAGAGTAAAAAAGGTTATGCTTACTTTGAGATGTGACAGCAGGTCTTGTGCAGTGGAATGTCCCATAAACCGGGAGCCCAAATATCTGGACTGAACCTGTCCCTCGTCCCAGAAGCGGACATGCACATCCAGCTTTATTTTTTGTAGTCTCGTTGAGGCTCTCATCGAACATCAGAACGAACGGGGATTTGTTGACTTTGGACACCAGTTCCTCTTTGATGAACACCGCTAAACCGAATTTGGCTATGTACGCCGTTTTGTCGGGACCACACGTGAAAGTGGTAGCTATGTCTGAATCCGGGAACATACATTTGAAAAGATCGGAAACGTTCTCATTTGAATTGTAGGACTGATGTTTGGCGACTGTGTTGAGAGTCCACAACACCTCTGCTTTCATTGTTGGTGTGGACCCAAAGGCTGTGCGCAGATCCACACTAACGGGCGTTGCGCTAGTAGCTGGAAGGGCTGTAGCAGTAACGTTAGCAGCTGGCTGGTTCACGTTACCTGCTACTTCAGACACATTATCAGCTAGCTGGCTAACATTAGCAGGCTGAAACACCCCGGCGACGGAGGGAGTTTGATCCTTCACCTTCATGGAACTGATGTGCTTGGCTGATTTAGCATGAGACTCTAGAGCCTTCACGCCCATGGTACCAAGCTGGATTTTTTTTTGCATACTGTGCAAAAAGCTTTGAATACGTTGTTTTCCACAGGTTTTACCCAGTGAAATGCTCGTTTGTCTCGCCACGCTTCATTAAATTTGCATTTCCCCATAACCACAGAATGTATCTTGGTCTGTCTATCTCTGGTCTGTGCTGCTATGATGCTGTAGCAAAGTGACGTCTTCCGACCCGGGGCAGCGTTCGTTCTCAATTATTGGTTCCGCCACTCTTTATTTAGGCTGTTATTTAATCAAAGTAATAGTGGTGGACAAATTAAACTTTTTAAAAGAATGCGATATACGGAGAAGTTACATACTGCACAAATTTAAGACCCAGGTATCAAAATTCAAGACTTTTTCAAGTCTTTTTAAGGTATTATTTCCAAATTCATAAATTCAATGCTTTTAAGACTTTTTAAGGACCCGCGGGAACCCTGTGTAGTGGAGTAGAGTACAAGGTAGCATTAAATGGAAATACTCAAGTAAAGTACAAGTACCTCATCATTGCACTTAAGTACAGTACTTCAGTAAATGCACTTTACACCCTGCTGTTGTACATAATGTGTATTGTTTATCAAGAACCTCAGTTCGTGATGAAAGTACAAAAGCGTTGAGCTTGTATTTTTACGGAGTTTCGTTCAAACTGAATAACGGCCACCAACCTGTTTCCATGACGACGGCTGTGGACAGACGCGGTCCCAGAGACAGCGGACAGTCAGAATATAAACGACGATATAAACCTTTAAACTAAAGTAATATCTAAATAAACCCCTCAGTGAGGATCTGTGTGGCTTTGTTGTTGTCACCGGAGTCAGAAGTAAGAAGCCATATTTGCCACAAACCAGTTCTCTCTCAGCTTACAACACTTCACGTCAGTTTACGGTAACAGCTGTTCTCACTATGACCGCCAGGGGGAGACATCTTCCCGTCAGATTTATGGAGAAATTCACTTTCTGCTCTTTCAACTTTTTACACCCACACACACACACGCACACACGCACGCGCGCGCGCGCGCACACACACACACACACACACACACACACACACACACACACACACACACACACACACACACACACAAATGTTCCTTGGTATACTTTTACTTTTAAATATTATTTTTGTATTAATATTACTGCTGAATTAATATTTATGTAGACTCTACTGCAGATTAGCCACAACCATGACAATCATCATTATTATTACAATAATTAATTATAATTATTGTTTGTATTCATTTTGTATTATTATTTTATAATCTATTTGCTTTTAATGCTTAGAATTGTCAAATTTCTGCTCAATAATCAATTATGATGCATTATTATAGATTACACTAGTAATTCATGTGAATTAATACAAATATTCGTATTAATTTACAGAAAGCATACTCTTACATTACATACACTTTTTTGCTTGTATTTACATTAAAGAACTGAGTAAATTGAATTAATATTAAAGGAAAGTAAAAGCAAAGGCTTGTTGTCACGTGTTTTTAAAGTCTTTTATTAACAACAAATAAAAACTGTTAGCAGCAAGAAGGTACAAAACTCTGGAGGTCATGTATGTACAGAACACACTCACAAACATGTTGTTTAATGCCAACCTTAAATACAAAGCATTAGAAAACACACAGAAAATGCTCTAATTACCTACAATAATTCCAAGTCACAGGGACAGGAGATGGACAGTTGTTAGATAAGCAAATAATAATTAAAGTAAAACGTGAATGCTTTTAGTTTTAAGTCGGAAATGTAGTTCTAAGAGATCAGACTTTTATTAAAGACAACACAAATATTAAATTGTAGTAAAACAATAAAAAGATGAATTTATTGATCATCTAATTTGTTATTGATGCAAAATAACAATTGTTAACAGCCTTTGTTCATGTTTGATAAATTCAATATAATACACATTTTCTTCCCAAATTATTGAATTTTTAGGACATATTTTAAATGAAAACATTTCCAACTAAATAATCCCTCCTGTTACTAAGTGCATGCTTTTAATTTGAGAAACCTACTGGACAGTAGTGCTTTGTGTCTCCTGAGATGCGTGATGTGAAGTTAGGTTCCTTTTGGGACTCTTCATAGTCTGTGCTTCGATTTTAAATTAATCTTCACTTCTGAAACATTCATGTTTCTGTGGGATTATTTAAAACTGTTTTCTTGTGAGTACCCTTTTGCTCCAAAGCTTTTACTTTGAAAACCTGCTAAACAGTACCTCAATGTTGATTTAAAGAAACGGCAAAGAAGAAGTGAGTAGTTTGTAAAAATAGTACTGATGTTATTTATAGAAAGTGTTCTGAGGTATGAAGTCATTTTTGGTTGTGCGCTTTTAATTTGAAAAACCTATATGATAGAAGTTTAACAAAATAAAATGTCATTAAAAAGTGTTAGTGCAAAAATAATTGATTATAGCGTTTTCTAGGATTTCAAATAAATAAATAAACAAACACAAAACTGCATTTTAGTTTATTTTATACTTCTGATGTCGCTGTTTGTCGTCTACTTCCTGCAGAAACCCCGCCAAAGTAAAAGATTGTATTTTCTTATCTAGGACTCGAGTCATTTTTCTGTTTACTCGTTAAACCCACCATGACGAGTTTGAGTTACGATTGTAGTTCGATTTTGGTAACAGGTTTAAAACGTTAGAAAACTCCAGTGAGAAACTCCAAACCAAGCGTTTCTATTGGCTCAGAGGCCGCACTGTGGACAGGTAAAACAGGTGCTGAACCTGTAGAGGGAGGTTATTGGTTCTACACCGGAGCTGTGGCGTTGGCCCAAGAGGGGAACGTGTCAAGTCCGAAGATCACATACCCCCAGGTGTTGATGGCCAGGCTGATGCAGCCGATCCCGAGGATGTTCATCACAACGCCGGCCTTGGCCTGCAGGGGGCGCAGAGGTTCAGTTACTGTCGTCATTTGACATCTCTATGACGTCATTTTACATCCCTTTGACGTCATTTTACATCCCTTTCAAGTAATTGTGTGTCTCTTTCTATTCAGTTTACATCCCTTTGTGTCACTGTGCCGCCCTGCAGGCTCAGTCATCTATCCTAAGGTCAGAATAAGACGGCAGCAGGCCTCACCATGTCGGAGACTTTGAGGAACCCGGAGGAGAAGACGATGGCATTGGGGGGGGTCGCTACCGGCAGCATGAAGGCGAAGGAGGCGCTGAGCGTGCAGGGGATCATCACGTAGAGCGGGTTCAGACTGATGGACTGGGACTGGAGCAGAGGAAGAAGTCAGTAACATTTCTGACTCTGTGTGTGTGTGTGTGTGTGTGTGTGTGTGTGTGTGTGTGTGTGTGTGTGTGTGTGTGTGTGCATTGCTACCATGGAGGCGAGGATGGGCAGGAAGAGCGTTGCCGTGGCAACGTTGCTGGTGCACTCTGTGAAGGTGGCGACGAGGAGGCAGAGGACGATAGAGATGGCTGCCGGCGGGATTGACTGCAGGGGGGTCATCTGATCCCCGAGCCACAGTGAGAGACCGGACTCCTGAAGAACCACACACACACACACACACACACACACACACACACACACACACACACACACACACACACACACACACACACTGAAAAACATTTCCAAAACATGTATTCCTTCAGAAACGTGGCTCTAACGTCCCTAACTCCAGCGAGGCGTCCTGACTAAGGTCTGACCTCACTGCCTTTGGCGAGAGCGAAGCCGCCTCCCAGCAGCAGCATGATGTTCCAAGGCATCTTCCTCTGAGTCACCTGCCAGGTGAGCAGTGCGGGGGCGGGGCCAGGGGGCACAGTGGACTCTGATTGGATAAAACAAAAGGTGTTTAAATCACTAAAGAAATGTCACCTCTCTCTGTCTCTGTGAGTGTGTGTGTGTGTGTGTGTGTGTGTGTGTGTGTGTGTGTGTGTATGTGCGTGTGCGTGTGTGTGTGTTACCTGTGTCAAAGCTCCTCCTGAAGCAGAGGAATCGCGGTGGCTGGGAGGGAAGAACGAACAGCAAGACGGCGACAAACAGAGCGACCGTCGCATCCGTGACGAACCTGCAGACATTTTTTCATCTGTTATTTAAACTATTTATTTATTTATGAGGTCGACCTGTTCCCATTAGGATGAAGTCTTTACCTTAGGAAAAGAATAATGACCAACGATAGATTTGTTGGGAAAGAAAGGGAAAACCCTTCTGTTGCAACGATGCTTTAAACCAGGATTAATAAGCAGTGACCGCCCCGCTCAGATCCAGTCCTGAACCCGTCTCGTTTGTTCCCAGATCTCCTGTGTCAGACGCTCTGCTCATGAATGAGTTTCATCACTTTGTACTTGATGCAATCCCAATGTTTGCACCCAAAAAGAACTGGCAAGCCTCCAAAGTCTGTCTGTAACCTTTTATTCAAAAGTCCTGTCAGTCAATAAGCTGTGCGTGCAGGAATACAACACGAAGAGGAAAACTGAGAATACAGTCAGGTTTATTACAGACACTGTACAGAGAGTGTACCACGTGTAAGGAGCAGTTTAATTAATATACTGCAGAGTTAATGGGAATACAGTCCATCACATTTTTGACCCAACTTATAATGAGTAAGCTGAATGATTATCAAGACCTTCCAGTCACAGGATGGAGGTAAGAGGTGGAGTTTGTGTAACCAGGAGCCATGTTGAAATCCTCTGTCTGTCCTGCAGGTCCAAAATAAGCCCCCCGAAACACCAGAGATCACCTGCTGCCTCCAACACTTTGTGTTTTACCATAGTTTGAGAACATTTAGGTGTTAAAAGGGTTCAAATACCCTCCAGAAACAGTCAGAGACCCTGACCCGAAGACATGAATAAAGCAGAGGATGTATCAGAAAGTAAAACTAGAGAAAGGATCCACTTCCTGTTTGTGTTTTTGATTTATTTCCCTCCCTCCGAGAAATCAAGTCGTGTTTTTCTGGATTGGACAAAAATCTCCGTCAGGACAAACAGATCAATGTGTGACGTCATGTGACCCGGTTTGTAAATCCAGAAAACAGTGAAGAGGTCAACTGGGCTTTCTGTGACTCCTGCTCTCTTTTTTGAGCTTTTGCACCACGAATAAAGGCTTAACCGATCACGTTTAGGTGAAGGGACTTGGACTCACAGCGTGATCTCCTGCAGTGTAGCTGAGGGTTAGGGTTAGCATAACAGATTTTGTTGCTGAGACAGAAAAAGAACAGTTTGTATTGAACAAAGTTAATGTTCTCCGGGTTTAATCGGCCTATAAAACCATTTTAGTGCCAACAATTGGGTTCAAAATGTACTTTGAAGACTCTGGGGCGACTACATCTGTGAAAACATGTGATCACATTTACAATCAGGAAGAAACTGAAGTCTCAGGACCAGTTTCTTGTCTCAAGAGAGACCCCTACTTTCAGGAATGGCCTCTAGTCTCAGGACTGAAGTCTCAGGACTGGCTCCTAGTCTCAAGACTGGCCTTTTCAGGACCCACCACTAGTCTCAGGACCGATCACTGGTCTCGGTACAGGACCTAGTCTGAGTATTTCTGGGTGAAAGGGTACTCTGCTCTCCGTGACCTGCAGTTTGCAGGTCAGTAAACAGGGTTTTCAGTTTGGCCTCGGGACAGGTTTGCTCTGTTTGCTCCTCGCCTCAGGTTCCTGTGTGGTGAGGGATTCTGCCCCGAGGCAGCGCCTGCGTTAAACAACACTGAGGGGTTAATTTATTCAGCTAATGATTGAATCTGGAGCTGTAGAGCCTGGACAAGCACAGTCCGACCTTCAGATAGCCTCTGATGTATCCACAAAGACTCATAGATACTGCTTTAGTGAGAAGCTGCGTGTTGTCGGGAAGCACCAGTCGAGGGTTGGCTTCACAGGTCTTCAGTCATTATCCTCAATCAGGTCAAATCTTTGGACGTTAGAGTCAAACTTCAGGGGCATCGCATTGCATCTTCTTTTTTTCAGGCTCTGTCTATTAAAAGGTAGTCAGAGTTTGTATGGTTTATTTAATTAAGTCTTAATCAACTCGTAAATAAACGACTGCAAACATCATATTTGTTGCGTGTTGAACCCGGCCTTTCTGACATCCCTGCATCATATGAATAACAGGACATAGTGTGGTGGTACTCACTCGGCCTTGGCGTTGAACACGTGCGTGGCCCAGCCGTCCACGAAGCGCGGGTCTCTGGTGAACCACAGCGCCACCATCAGGATGAGCAGCGCCAGAACGCTGAGCTCTCCATAACTCACCGGGCCCAGGTGCCGGTACTCCACCTGCATCACTTCGTACGCTGAACGCTCCTTCTCCGACTGCGCCGCCCCGCAGCCCCATGTCCTGCGCAGACTGGGGGGGCAGAGAGACAAGAGATATTAGAATGAGGGTTCCAACTGTGAAGCATGTTGTCAATAATGGTCCATTTTGATTGGATTGATCTGACTGAACTTTCACCTATACCAGTATGTGATTATCCATCAACTCTTTTCCTCTAGCTATAGTCAACGGTATCCCACATTCTGACCTTTTTAGAGTAAAAAAATTGGGTTTAATTTGTGCAGACTGGGTCTGATGACCATAAAGTCTGGAAAGAAGAGTAAAACTTGTATGAATGAGTTGAATGAATATCTAAAACAGAGCAGCACAGAACAGGCTGACGTTTTATAAACGATATCCAGACATTGATGGGAAGATACTAAGGTCAATGGTCTGTAGATCAAAGTGCTCTGGGTGTATTATTGTATGGCGGTGAGGCGACTCACTTGCAGCCGATGAAGAGGAATTGCAGCCAGAACCAGGCGAGCGTCAGCGTCAGCAACATGGTGGGGAAGGCGAACACGAACCAGGAGGCAAAGTTGATTACATCTCCATTCTGAGGGAAGAGTCTACGAGGGAGAGACAAGCGCAGGAGAGATAGTACGGGTTAAAGTCCTCAACTTAGAGAGAATATCATACCATTATTCATTCACTTAAGCTCCTCTATCCTGCTGATGTTGCTAAAAAACCACTTTTGGTTTCAGCAGTTTAACCTCCTGGAGTCACAACGGTTCACTCAGGTCTGTTGGTTAAGATCTTAATCAGGGGGTTTTCTAACAACGGATAGCAGGGCTTAAATACAACACACAAATTCTACTTTCAACTAGAAGAAGAAGGAACCCTTACTGGTCCCGAAGACGGGACATTTCTATTCTGCATCTGCCCCATCCTGGTGTTGGGAGCAGACGAATACCATATGTACGAGCAGTGTAGGGAACTGGTCTTTTGGGGCCTTGCACCGGGGAACTTCTGTTTCCCATGCCAAGTCCCTACAGACTTCGCCACCACCGCTCTTTTGAACGAGAAGACCAAAGGTTGTCTAAAACTGGAACCTTAATCTGATCAAAGAATCAGGACTGAAGACTCTGATGTTCATACATTGGACAGGGAGCCTTGGAGACCTGGTTGTCAATGGGTATTGGTTCTGAATGTGAAAAAGTGTGGAACAGAACCATTTCTGAGGCAAATAATCATAGGGACAGTTGCAGAAACCCAGCACCTTCAACTGCGGTGGTCCAACCCCGATCCTCTGCTGGTACGTTTATCAGAAGGCTAATAATTATTGCTATTAACTAACCTGAAGAAGAGTAATAAGCAGTGGTGTAAAGTAACTAAGTACATTTACTCAAGTACTGCACTTCAGAGTCTAAAGGTTTGTATTAGCACGTACTGGCTCATCTGTCCCATCAGCACCAGGTTGGGTCCGGTGCCAGTCAGCGTGGCGATGCCTCCGATGCTCGCGGCGTAGCAAACGCTCAGCAGGAGGCCTTTACTCATCCTGCTCTTCTCCTCGTCTTCATCGCTCACCTCCTCCAGCTCCATCTGACAGCAGACGCTCTCCGGCAGCACTAGAGGGTTACAGGACCGGGGGGAAGGTTATTCTCTAGTCTGAACACTGGTATGGATCATTGACAAACCGTGCATCGGGGTCAGGAGTGGTTCTAGCTCCCTGCAGGTCAGTCTCAGATCAATTATTAAAAACTACTTGCAGAGACATGATAAGAGAACTGAGAGCTCTCCATTCACACACGCTGTAGCAGGAAACTTAAAATCTACTGGACCCTCTTGTGCAAATATAGTCCCTCCTCGTTCCAAAATGCTAATCTTGTACCTCTAAAACTCTTTATAAACCAATTACAGTCTGTGACACCTCTCAGAAGACTCCTGTTTGACTACAGAGGAAGAACATCGATCTGATGAACAGTTATTTCTGTTGTAGGCAACAGATTTTCTTTGGTTGCCTTGCTGTAGACTCACCAGTCCCGGTGTTGGCGCCCTCTGACGGAAGTTTGCCCTGCGGGGTCGGACTGTCCGTCTGGACCGCCGATGAAGCCTTCTCCTCAGAGGACAGCTGGTCTTGTGGGTCGCTGGAGTTCTCAGCGCTGCTTTGTGATAATGTTGCTCTGTTCTGACCTGAGAGGAGACAATCAGAAGTTAGAAATCAGACTGAAATACGTCAGTATCTCACTCAATGATTCAAAGGTTAGAAACTTCAGCAGGCCACGAGTCGTACCGTTCTCCAGGCCGTTGCTGGTGGGTTTCTCCTGGTGGTTCTGGTCGACCCTCCTCCTCCGGGCCTCGCTGGATGGTTCAGGGTCCTGGTTCCCGTGCAACTGCTGCAGGACGGCCTGCACGATGGGCACCATCATGGCGGTGGTGGCCGTGTTGCTGATCCACATGGAGAGGAAGGCGGTGACTCCCATGAAGCCCAGCATCAACCTGAGGAAGAGATCATAAAAAACGTGATGAAGCTTCAACAAATACTGAGACGGTTTCAGAACTCTCAAGGTGCTTTTTGAAACCAGTATGACCAATGGTTGACATGCTAACGTTAGCATTCAGTTCAAACAGCTGAGGCAAAGAGCAGTGGTGCTTGATGGGAAATCAGAGCGTCTGAAGGTGATCAGTTCTAGTTATCCTGTAGTGTGTTGGTGTTCAGACTCACAGGGCGGGCCGGACCCCCACCAGCAGCAGGACCCGCAGCGCGATGCGTTTGTGGAGGTTCCAGTGCTCCACGGCCACAGCCACCATCAGCCCCCCCATAAACAGCATGTTGGTGTCCTTCAGGTACTGCATGCACACCTGAGCAGAGACAGACAGGTGGACACCGTGATGAGGCTCAATTCAGGGGGCAGCCTAGTGTGTGTCTGTGTGTGTGTGTGTGTGTGTGTGTCTGTGTGTGTGTGTGTGTGTGTCTGTGTGTGTCTGTGTGTGTCTGTGTGTGTGTGTGTGTGTGCCTCACATCTTTGGACTCCATGATGCCCAGCACAGGGAACAGGATGGTTGGCAGCAACGCCGTCACCGCCAGCGGCAGAACCTCTGTGCACCAGTACACCGCCATGAGGAGTATCACATAGGCACAGGCTGCCTCCTGCACACACACACACACACACATACACACACACACACACACACACTTTATTTGATGATCCTGAACGTCACCCAGTGCTCCGGTCACAGCTGTGTGCGTCTCTCTTTAGTGTCCGCTGGTCTCCGGTTGTGTGTGTCTCTCTTTAGTGTCCCCTGGTCTCCAGCTGTGTGCGTCTCTCTTAAGTGTCCCCTCGTCCCCAGCTGTGTGCGTCTCTCTTAAGTGTCCCCTGGTCTCCAGCTGTGTGCGTTTCTCTTTAGTGTCCCCTGGTCTCCAGCTGTGTGCGTCTCTCTTTAGTGTCCCCTGGTCTCCAGCTGTGTGCGTCTCTCTTTAGTGTCCCCTGGTCTCCAGCTGTGTGTGTCTCTCTTTAGTGTCCCCTGGTCTCCAGCTGTGTGTGTCTCTCTTTAGTGTCCCCTGGTCTCCAGCTGTGTGCGTCTCTCTTTAGTGTCCCCTGGTCTCCAGCTGTGTGCGTCTCTCTTTAGTGTCCCCTGGTCTCCAGCTGTGTGCGTCTCTCTTTAGTGTCCCCTGGTCTCCAGCTGTGTGCGTCTCTCTTTAGTGTCCCCTGGTCTCCAGCTGTGTGCGTCTCTCTTTAGTGTCCCCTGGTCTCCAGCTGTGTGCGTCTCTCTTTAGTGTCCCCTGGTCTCCAGCTGTGTGCGTCTCTCTTTAGTGTCCCCTGGTCTCCAGCTGTGTGCGTCTCTCTTTAGTGTCCCCTGGTCTCCAGCTGTGTGCGTCTCTCTTTAGTGTCCCCTGGTCTCCAGCTGTGTGCGTCTCTCTTTAGTGTCCCCTGGTCTCCGTTGTGTTGGAGCTTCTTGCAGCGTTTGGTTTCTGCAGCTTTCAGTAAACTGCTCATGTTTCCTCTGCTGAATGTCCTCTAGATGCTGCATGTGTTGAAGAGCTGCTGCAGATGTTTCTGTGTGAGTTCAGATTTGTGTTTCTAAATCTGCATCCTTTCTGAAGCTGCTGGAAGAGGTCTGGGTCTTATTATCCCCCCACAGCCTCGTATGAAACTGAGAGAACAGAAAGTGTTTTTGCAGAGATGTGAGGAGCTGTTTCTCCAGCCTCCTGCTGGGAAAGCTGTCCTCTCACCTGAACTCTTCTGCAGGTTAAAGCTGCACGAAGACAGCGTCCAGCAGAGGAGGAATCAAGAGCAACTTTATCAAAAACAGCAGGAGGAAAGAGTCTGATCTTAGTCCTCTGAGAAAGAGTAGGAGCTCTTAAAGACGGCCAGTGTTCATGTTGGGATTAACTGATGTTTGGACGTTTGAAAGGAGTGTTAGAAACAGCTTTCCTAACGCCTGCATGGGAACATGTCACAAAATGCAACGATTGTCGAGGAAAACGGGACGGGATTTTGAAACATTTCCTAACCTTTTTCCCAAAACACACACACACACACACACACACACACACACACACACACACACACACACACACACACACACACACACACACACACACACACACACACACACACACACACACCTGCTGGGAGGATGAAGTGTGGATTTCTGGGAAACGTTCTCAGAAACCAGGAAAAGTTCCTCGGGTCACATTACAAGTGTCTAATCATAATAACAGTTTCTGTGAGCTGAATATTTTCTGAGTACATCTGAGAGTAATGTTTTGCACAAAACGATGTATTGTTCTGAGTATTTTAAGATATACTTCTGCACATTTCTACGTATTCTTCTCTTCAAAATTCACTTTGGCTGTAGCGTATTACTATCATCTGTTATTTCCTCTAAATTAATGTGTATTGTTCTGACACCTGTCTCTGTGTGGGAAGGGTCAATGAATTCCTCTCTAACTGACGGTGAACGGTTGAACTGAGAGTGAATCAGTGACAGAGGTAATGTCCGATCTGCTGCAGGATCAGGACTCACCAGAAACATGTTCACAAACTGTCTGATGGATATCTTTAGAGTACATTTACTGCAGTTCTGCTTTTCACTACAACGCTGTGAGTCCTTCCGTCCTTTATAATTATAATCATATATTTATTTTACTATCACATTTCAGATTTTTTTAAATGTCTTACATTTATTTACACATTTCTGGCATCTCTAACCTACCTTAATGTGAAGTATCCATTTTTCTATCATACTATTAATTTAATATATATTGTTCTGCTCAAAGACAAAGATTTTTACATTCAATAGATACCTGAAACCTTTTTAGGGACCTGTATTTCACCGGTTTTTCAGCCATTTATTGGGATTTTTTTTTTCAACTCTTTCAATGTTCTACTTTTACAAACATTTCATACTTTTTAAGGAATTTCCAATCACATTTTTGTTGGCTTTTTTTCTCCCCAAAATTAAAATGTCCGTAATTTTATTAAATATAAAAAAGATAGTTTAACAAACCTTCAATAAAAACCTCCTGGCCTCTCATTATATTTTTATTACGCTTTTTAAAATTCTGTAACGTTTCTTAGGATCCTAAATTTCACTTATTTTTTTGCCAGTTTTGAAGAGAAAATCCTTCTTTTAAAGGAATTTATATAAATGCAATAAAGTAACATCAGGTTTCTGCACAATGACTTCTTACTGTCCTTCATATGAGCAAGACTCCCCCCCCACCATCTCCTTGCGACAGGTGCAGTACATCGCTGTAAGTCTACAATGACTGTTTCCTCACCGTGGTGCTGAGGGCCAGCGGCAGCAGCAGGAAGGGGCTGCAGACCAGGACCGCGACCCCCCTCCAGCTCCAGACCCTCCGCAGCATTCTCACACGCAGGGGAAGAACCGACATGCTGAGGAAGAGGAGGAAGAGGAAGAGGAAGAAGGAGAAGGAGAAGAAGAAGGAGAAGAGTTTAAATATCTGTTGGAGTGAATCAGGTCCTGAGTCCCTTCACTCCTCTCTGTCTCTGGCTGTCTCTCGATGTGATGCCCTGCACACGGCTGACACTAAATATTAACTCTCTCTCACACACACACACACACACACACACACACACACACACACACACACACACACACACACACTGCTTATCTCTCTCACAGAGTAAACTCAGGAGAGGAATTCAGATCTCCTGTTTCGTCACTTTTCTTTTTTTCTGCACAGAATCAACAGTCCGTGCTGAGGTAGTATTTGAATAGTAATTAAACCTGACAGAAGGAACAGGGTTTGTTTACAGTAAGCATCTTTCGGATTATGTGCACCTGTGTGTCTATGAGCTGGTTTGCACCACCTGGTGGTCGTGGTGCGCGCTGTCTTGGTGGTTCTCCTTTAGTGTCTCTCAGTTTGATCCATGCTGTCCGGAGAGGACGACCCTTTAATACAGAGCTCCTGCGTTCTGGGATATAGAGTCAGCCGGCGCTCCTCCTGTTGGTTCTGTCACCCGGCTGCGATGTTTGGGCAGACTCTCCCAGCTGACAGAGAGCGTCTGTCTGACGGCAGAAACATAAAGTTCACATCTTCATAACAACACATAAAACAGATGCACTCACCTGGAGCCAATCAGCAGGGGGTTAGGACCCTTCAGGAACAAAGACCCCCCCCTTTCTTTTTGTCCTGATCCATCGTTATAAAACTGAAAATCAGCTGATCAGATTTTGTCCACTTTGTGATGTCACTATGTTTCTTTGGGTTGTGCAACATCTTTAAACCAATCAGCTCTCAGGGGGGCGTGGCCAGCAGCTCATTAGCATTTAAAGCTACAGACACAGAATCAGCTCTTCAGGAGCAGGGCTGAAACAGAGGGGGTTATGGGACAATGATCTGTGTTTCAGCCAATCAGAAACAGGATCTGTAAATGGACCTGGAGTATAGTGATGAAGAAGAGGATGAAGAGGATAATAGGTGAGCTTTAAGTGGTATAGATAACAACAAGCTAAATATATATATTTTTAATTTGGACCTTTCTGTGCCGGAGACCCTCGAGACTTCAGGTGGCATTTACACTTTAGAGTTTAGTTTAATAGTTCTAATTGTGTGTGAATGTGGAGTTGTTTACCCCACTGTTAATTATGTTCTATTAATTAAACGTATTCACAAGAGTATGATAATACGCAATGGGTCTTTAATCAAACAGTTACCTGGAAGTGGATGAAAGAAATATCTGGATTACTGAGTTTCTGAAAGAAGTTGTTCAGATTCTTCTTTAAAGTAAAGCTTTCAGTACAAGGAGTTCAGTTCTTCTGTTGACCTGGTTAATCTGCACAGCCTCTGCTGACACCCAGTGACTTTAAAGGATAATGACATATCACAAACAAGGGAAATCATAAACTTTGACTTTAAGCGATTCAATTAAAGAAGAATCTGAACGTTTCTCAGATTCTCAGCGACCTGCAGGGAATGCTTCGATTAAGGAGCCATTTGTTTCCTTAAATGTATTCAAGGTAAAGACTAACGTTTGTGTTAGTGTGCATCTTCTTTAGGATCCCATCAAGGAGAACTTACACGTTTTATATTTCTTATGTTGGTGTGTGTGTGTGTGTGTGTGTGTGTGGCTGGCACATGTATGTAATACTGGCGGTCAGTCAGTGTGTGTGGGAGGGTCTGGATGGGCTTCTCTTGTGAACACACTGTGATAATCCACAAGGTGCCCCCTGACTCTGACCCTGCCTTCACCTGAGCAGGGCTCTGAGACAGGAACGGGTTTTAGGGGTTTTGTGTTTGAACCTCTGTGAATCAACAGAATCTTGAATCACACTCAGAAGATGTTCTCCTTCTGAAATGAGGATGACTCTCGGACGGTCGTGACTGACTCCAGTCTCAGAGTTGGCTGTGGTTTGTGGTGGAGCTCGGAGGTCGGGGGTCAGCGGAGGTGGAGGAAGATGTTTGTGACGGTGCGGGGGCGTCAGGCTGAGCCGGCGGTCCGGACAAACAAACGCCCCCGCTGTGTGCAGAGCGCTGTGAGGGCACCACACTCAGGACTGAGGTCTGAGACTCCCAGAGACCGGAGAGGGGCGGTGGAAGGTGGGGTCCCCTGCAACTGTCTCTGCAGATAGTGCGCTGATATCACGGAGGAAAAACGCATCTCATTTGACCCTTTTTTGCATCTATGCGTCTGTTTGCTGAAGTTCCTCTTCCATCCAAACCTCTGGAAGAATTTAAGAGGACAGGAAAGGCAGACGTCTTTGAGAAAGAGGATTGTTTTCTTCCTCATGCATTTTCCAGAACAATGTCCTGACCCAACTCCAGATTCATACAGAACCTCTTAATATATGAATGTCGGCCCAATAGTAATAATATTTCAAACGTAAATTCTCACTGTACATTTATATCCTGTTTGATTTTCCATTCCTCACACACTTAATGTATAATATCCTGCTTTACTTTTTTATGCTGTTTTAATTCTCTTGAGATGTTTACATTGTGTTTATTTCTAGTCCTTTCATTTCTCTAATGACCAACGCCTTGTCTTTTTATGCTGCTGCAAAGCAAACACTTCCCAAACTGGGATCAATAAAGCACTGGAGATGAAAATGAGCACCCTTTGATGAGCTGCTGATTGAATTAGAAAATGAATCCCAGCTCGTTGAATCTGGAGTCTTTGCAACCCATCTCTCTATTTCCAAACAGAGTCGACACACATGATGTTGATGATTAACCAGCACTGGGGGGGGGGGTCAGCGTTGAGTCCAGCCACTACTACGCCGAGCAGCCTCAGGACGGTTCAACACATCTGACTTTACTCTGAATTTCATCGTCTTTTAACACCTCCGCTTCCCCATCGTCTGCCTCCTCATCGCACTCAGGACCAGGTGAGTCTGACCCGACTGAGAATCAAAACATTTAGTTCTGAATCTGTGCAGAGATCTAAGAAACAGTTTGAAGAAATACAATAAATATAAAACGTGGGGACTAGGATAATCTTTAAATCAACTGAAGCAGCTCCAGCATTGCCACATTAATTTACAAACAAAAGGAGAAAGAAATGCTCTTTAAATCCACAGAATCAGGCTGTGTTTATCTAACTACGTGGTGATTTAACCATTTGTTCAGGGGCCCATTCGGTTTGAAGGGGTACCAACTACATTGCAAACCACTGTGACATAGCCAAGGTTGCTTCCTCCAAAAGACGGGGAAATTCTGAAAACTAAACTACAGAATATAAAAGAGATATCATTTAAAAAGCGTGAATGTGCTGCCGTGTTCCGTACAAACATCCTGCTCTATTTTCATTGTTATTTTGGAACAAACGAGAGGTGGAAGAAGTCTTCAGGTCTTCCTCTGACGTGATAATAGAAATACATCCGTGTAGAAATATACGCTGCTGGAAGTAAACTTGAATTTTACAAAAGTAAAGATATCCCACAGAATAAGGTTTTTCCTCCCAACACAGGAAACTAGAAATCACTGCCTGAGACAATGTTTAGGTGCCCAGAGCGGGGTCCTGATATTGAGGGGGGGTTGCTAACATGGTTCGGAGCCTTATCTGGAGCCCAGTGTTGATAGAGTCGTGTGGTTCATGCTTCAGTGAATTCTGCCTTCTGTGTATTCAGCGGCTTGCAGCCCAGCCAAAACCTGAACCAGTGACCTTTAGTCTGCGGGTAAACACCGCCGCCACGTCCAAAACCTCAAGTGACTCTGGAGCCGTGGCACGGACACCAAATAGATCCAACACGTTTAACTTTCAGACTGCATTATCTTGGGTACAATGGGATCATCATTAGATTTGATTTGGAAGTCCAAACCAATCCATTTTCAGTTCGGACAGATGCTAACAAACATGCTAACATGCTTGAGTGTTATCGTGAGTGATGTCAGGCGTCAGAGCAGGAACGCTGGGCCTAATTTTGAGGACTGAATTCTCAATATTTTCCAGTTATAAAATATCTCATGGCTTCATCGTGGTTTTGAGAGCATTTTAGATTTCAGGCCAGTTTGGAAATTGCTGTGCTATCAGGTCTAAAATAAATGAAACACGAGTGGTGACCACGAAAACAAATAGGCTCAACCATGGCATTCATACAGAATACGGATCTTCTGTGTCAATGTGTAGTTATAGTTTTGCTTTATCTAATGCAAACTCTCCACGAACAACAGCTGTCCTCATCCCTCCACATCAGAACCTACGATAAAAAAGGACTGCTGAAGTGATAGGAGGTATAAACTATCAGCTGGCTTCCTCTCCAGTCTGCAGGAGTGTATACCAGTGCAGGGGAGAGAAGACCCTAAAGATGGGTGGGTAAGATAAAGTGGCCTCTTCAAACACCCCTCCAGGTTTTAGGGGAATGGTACAGTCCAATTAGCCGGGCACATCTATATAGGCAGGTGCTGTTCATCAGCTCAGCCTTTTTCCAGGAGAGCTGCAAGACACTGACACAGCTGAACACATGAGTAACTCTCACTCATTCATCAAGATGACATGCACTCAGCACATCACAAGGAAGGAAGTAATGGATCAACTGGCTAAAAATGGATTGGTAGCAAATCAGACAGAATTAGCAGTACCTACCAGCAGGGCAGGAGTATGGAATATGGTATGAAGTAACAATGGCAAAAGTCATGGGACAGTAATTCTAATACCAGATACAAAGGGAAGGAGGAAGGAACAAAACAACATCAAGAAACACTGGAAATAGGAACTAGAGGCTTGAGGCTTCACAGCATCTCAAAGCGCTAAATAATGTGCATTAATGTACATCATATACGATGGTTATATGCACATCGTTCTACGCTGGGTCAGGACGTTGCCAGTTCCTGAAAAGAAGCACTTTCTGTAAAAATACATTCACTATGTGCTGTATAATTTGCTCTTTGGTTCCTCTTTCCTAAAAGTAATATTATTCAATCTCATGCTCATCATAAATAGAAGTTCACTGACTATTTTGTGTGATATTAGACGCTCGGATGAATGATCTCTCTCTGTTTCCAGGCGGGTTGTTTGGACATGAAGCTGTGTCTTCTTCTTTTCCTGCTGTGTCTCTGCTGTCTGGGACTGACTGTAAGAAGAACCTCAGTGTAGTAAACTTACCTCCCTGTCACCTCTCCAGAGAGTAAAGACTGTGTCCTCCTGTCCTCAGCAGGAGCTCAGTACTGTCCCTCCTGATGTCCCTTTGGGTGAAGAGAAGGAGACGGAGGAGGAGGTCGGCTGTGCAGGAGGCCAGGCGTTCAGCCCTGAGAAACGGAGGGCGGTAGGGGGCGCCATCGAGCGACTGGGTCTAAAGCTCCTGGGACAGCTTCCTGTTGGCCCCCAGCAGCCCAACGTCATCATATCCCCCCTCAGCCTCGCCCTGGCCCTCGCTCAGCTCACCTTAGGTCGGTCTGGGTTTACTTCCTCCAAGGAGTCTGTTTCCAGGTTTCCTGTTGACCAATCTGAATGAAATTTGGTGGAAGCGTGAAGCGTCTTCTAGGAAACAGCCCTACAATTCTTAAATGGATCCAAACCTTTGGGCAGATACAAGCATTATTTTCTGCCCTTCTAGTCTCTTTGTTGGTTTGTTAGCAGGCTTTGGGAAAAACTGCACGCTGGATTGTTAGGAGGCTGGGTGTCAGGGTGAAAGATTTAGGAAAACCATTTACAATTTTGAGGTTGATCTGAATTTCGGGGCATAGTTTTTCTGCTTTGTCCAAGAGCCCTACTGTTTATTTATGCTGGTTTGTCTGTGGGCAGGGTAATGGAAACAGCTCTGGCCCTATGTTCATTAAACTGGTTTGAAGGGTCATAAAAAAAACACATTACCTTTTAGAGCTGATCTGAGTCACTGGATGGAAATGCGAGGAAACGAGTTATGGAAAAAACTACTGGCTTGAGATTTGGTGGAAGGGAGAACAGAAACCAAGGAGAAAACCCATCACATTTTGGGATGGAAACATGCATTTTAAATGCGTTTATGGAAGAGGCCTCGCCGTACGTCTGCTCTTTTTTTCAATTAGGTTTTTTATTTGCATCCAAAGCTTGTTTTCCACTCTCTCAGGAGCTCGCAATGAAACAGAGAAGCTGCTGCTGGAGAGCCTCCACGCCTCCGACCTGCCGTGTTACCATCACATACTGGGAGCCCTGGTTCCTCACCTCAGGAACACGTCGCTGGAAGTGGCAGCTCGCACGTACCTGCGGCCAGGTAAGAGTCTGGAGCCGGGGAGGGTCTTCAAGAGATCTGGTGTTTGATTTGTTTTATTCGCCGCTTTTATTTTCTCTCTCTTCCGTCTCTCAGGGTTTGATGTGAAGTTGTCTTTTGTTGAGGACTCTCTGGCCAGGTATGAATTCAGTCAGGCCAAACAAACTTCCAGTAACAGACAATGAATTTTAACTTCCTGTATACATTTTAGAAGATACTCTTGGGTCAGCACAAAGTTTGGACACAAATACAGACAACGCTAAAGGCATAAAAGATCAGAGGGATACCTTATGTCCAACAAACGCTCAGCAACGACTCCACCTTTACAGATCACCTGAAGATAACTGTGTCAGGGCCTTAATGGGTGAACAGGTAACAGTGGGGATAAGGTCATGTGACCCTCAGGAGGAAGAGCTCTCTAGTGACGCCTGCTGGTCATATAGGGAAGGTACTGGTATTGAATTACATGAGCTGCAGAAAAGTTTAGGAAGGTGGAGAGAAACTACAGTCGAGACCTGAGGAGGTGCTTATGAGACTATGAGGGGGTTTAGTCACTGTGTAGAATCAGTTGTGCGTGTATATGTATATATATGTATGTATGTATGTGTGTATATATGATATATATATGATATATATAAACGCATGTTTTTCTCTCCAGGTACCGTTCATCCCCGGTGCCCCTGGTCTCCGTGGAGGAGGTGAACCAGTGGGTGGAGAACTGCACCAGTGGTCACATCTCAAACTTCATGGAGAGCCTTCCACACAGCGTGGTGCTCATGCTCATCAACGCCGTCTACTTCAAAGGTAAATCCCTCCCCCAAAGAGCAGGCTGTGGGGGGAGTCATGTCAGGACGTAGAAAAAAGGTTGTATGATTCAAATAACCCATGTTATCAAGTCCTGTTTGACCTTCATAATTGTGAAGGATTTTCAGGTAGAAAAGCAAACATTTTTCGGACAAACTTTAACATGCTGTTGTCACATAACTTATGTACTTAATTAGGCCCCTCTCTGCTTCAGATAACCCTACATATCAATGCTGACGTGCTGGCTCCTTTGATTGAAATAACTGTAGTTTTTGTTGCATTTTGAAAATTACAATCAAGTGAAAAGGACAACATCCTCAGCAAACAGTATGCACCCTAAAGTCTGACGCTCACCTTAAAATATGGAGTGTGGACTGATGCTTGGAGAGGTCCCAGTTCACCTCCTGGGGCCTGCCGTGGTGCCCTTGAGCAAGAAACCAGACCAGCTCATATTTTAAGGAACAATGACAACTTTGCATTGATGCTAGTTGGTTAATGTCAGATGGTTCACGGGACGCCCACACAAGAAAGACTCCTTTTTGAACAGCTAGTGCTTCCTGTTTCTCCCTGTTGTGTTTCTCAGGTGTGTGGCAGACCCAGTTCGACCCCATGGCGACCTTTAAGGAAACGTTTTACCTGAGCAACAGAAACTCTGTGCCGGTGGATATGATGAAGTCTCCTCAGTACCCTCTGCGTCTGCTCAACGACCAACAGCTGGAGGCACAGGTAACCACTGCGCAGATACAGAGGCTTTATTGTCATGTGAGAAACAGGAAATAAAAAGTCCTTATGAAACGATGGAGGTTCAGAGTCCCTCCCTCTCTGGCAGATCGCCAGCTTCCCCTTCAAAGGAAACACCAGCTTCCTGATCGTCATGCCTCTGCCGGGGAAAGGAAACCTGTCGGCGGTGCTTCCCAAGCTGAACATCTCGGACCTCTACAGACGCTTACCGCGGGAGAAAGCCATGCAGGTCAAACTGCCCAAAGTCAAGCTGCAGTACCGACAGGAGCTGCAGGAGGCGCTCACCAACATGGGTGAGAAAATGAGCCTTAGTAAGAAGTGCATCGAGTACAAAGGGAAGAAAGTCATTCATGAGCCGAGCGTCTGGCGCAGGAGATCAGGGGACAGACGGGACGGGTTCAAATCTGAGCGGTGCGTCACTGAATTACACCGTGTATTAATCCTGGGTTAAAGGACCGTTGCAACAGAGTTCATCCTAGTGGGAACAGGTCGACCCCAATCGTTACTTAAATATATAGTTTGAATAATAATGTCTGCAGGTTCCTCACGGATGTGCACCGTTACACTAAAGCAGCTGAACTAGGGAATTACCAAACTAGCATGCTTGCTAATTCTTTAACGTCACGCTGGGTACAGAAAAGGAGCCAGACCTCTAACGTCTTCACCGCTCTGGAGAAGCACAAGCTAACTAGCCAGCCATGTGTTGTCAGAGATCACTGCCCAAAGGCGAGGGTCGTCCCGGCCACTAACAGCAACCGCCATCTCCGTCTGTGCTTCAACAACCACAGAAATCAGATCCTTGTTCTACTCTCATTCCCTCCCTCTTCCCCCCCTCTCTCTCTTCCTCTCTCTCTGGTTCCTCCCCCCAGGCCTCGGCTCTCTGTTTTCCGGCCCGAATCTCTCCGGGATATCCAACGACCCTCTGCAGGTGACGGGCGTCCGGCACGCCAGCACCCTGGAGCTCAGCGAGGAGGGCGTGGAGGCCTCTGCCACCACCGCCGTCACCACCATGCGCTCCATCTCCCTCTTATCCGTGAACTCGCCGTTCTTCTTCGCCCTCGTCGATGACGCCTCCCTGACCCCCCTGTTCATGGGCTTCGTCACAAACCCCGCCCCCGACCGCGACCCCATGCTCAACGACGACCCCGGCCGCAACGGCACCATGAGCGACCAGCCGGAGACGGACAGCGTCGGGAGAGGAGGGATTAACAGCGTCAGCAGCGCCGCCGCTGGGGAGGAGGAGTAACTGCAGGCCGGCGAGGAGGAGAAAGTTTGCACCAGTATGAGGTTTAAAATATTTGGAAATATTCGTTGGTTTTATTGTTACTGAGTATAAAGCAAAGAAGCAGAGGACAGCTGTTTGAGTAATGTCATGAGAATGAACCAGATTATATTTAGAAACGAGTCCTTCATGTCCTGATTAAATAAAGTGTGTGACGGCTGTTTCTGATTCTCACTGATTCACAAAGTGTTGAGAATACATCTTTTATCTACAACCTGAGGACCAGGAGCGGGGGCTGATTTGTTCGGGGGGGGGGGGGATTAACCCTTCAGAGGTAAGACCGAGTGAGGAAATACTGCTTCAGGTTAGGGAGTATGAGAGGTTATATCAGAGGTGGAGAAGTACTCAGGTCTAGTACTTGAGTAAAGTAGAAGTACTCAGGTCTAGTACTTGAGTAAAGTAGAAGTACTCAGGTCTAGTACTTGAGTAAAGTAGAAGTACTCAGGTCTTGTACTTGAGTAAAGTAGAAGTACTCAGATCTTGTACTTGAGTAAAGTAGAAGTACTCAGGTCTAGTACTTGAGTAAAGTAGAAGTACTCAGGTCTAGTACTTGAGTAAAGTAGAAGTACTCAGAGTTAAAGTAGAAGTACTCAGGTCTTGTACTTGAGTAAAGTAGAAGTACTCAGGTCTTGTACTTGAGTAAAGTAGAAGTACTCAGAGTTAAAGTAGAAGTACTCAGGTCTTGTACTTGAGTAAAGTAGAAGTACTCAGATCTTGTACTTGAGTAAAGTAGAAGTACTCAGGTCTTGTACTTGAGTAAAGTAGAAGTACTCAGATCTTGTACTTGAGTAAAGTAGAAGTACTCAGGTCTAGTACTTGAGTAAAGTAGAAGTACTCAGGTCTTGTACTTGAGTAAAGTAGAAGTACTCAGGTCTAGTACTTGAGTAAAGTAGAAGTACTCAGTCTTGTACTTGAGTAAAGTAGAAGTACTCAGGTCTTGTACTTGAGTAAAGTAGAAGTACTCAGGTCTTGTACTTGAGTAAAGTAGAAGTACTCAGTCTAGTACTTGAGTAAAGTAGAAGTACTCAGATCTTGTACTTGAGTAAAGTAGAAGTACTCAGGTCTAGTACTTGAGTAAAGTAGAAGTACTCAGTCTTGTACTTGAGTAAAGTAGAAGTACTCAGGTCTTGTACTTGAGTAAAGTAGAAGTACTCAGGTCTAGTACTTGAGTAAAGTAGAAGTACTCAGTCTAGTACTTGAGTAAAGTAGAAGTACTCAGATCTTGTACTTGAGTAAAGTAGAAGTACTCAGGTCTAGTACTTGAGTAAAGTAGAAGTACTCAGGTCTTGTACTTGAGTAAAGTAGAAGTACTCAGTCTAGTACTTGAGTAAAGTAGAAGTACTCAGATCTTGTACTTGAGTAAAGTAGAAGTACTCAGGTCTAGTACTTGAGTAAAGTAGAAGTACTCAGGTCTTGTACTTGAGTAAAGTAGAAGTACTCAGGTCTAGTACTTGAGTAAAGTAGAAGTACTCAGATCTTGTACTTGAGTAAAGTAGAAGTACTCAGGTCTAGTACTTGAGTAAAGTAGAAGTACTCAGATCTTGTACTTGAGTAAAGTAGAAGTACTCAGATCTTGTACTTGAGTAAAGTAGAAGTACTCAGGTCTTGTACTTGAGTAAAGTAGAAGTACTCAGGTCTAGTACTTGAGTAAAGTAGAAGTACTCAGGTCTTGTACTTGAGTAAAGTAGAAGTACTCAGATCTTGTACTTGAGTAAAGTAGAAGTACTCAGGTCTTGTACTTGAGTAAAGTAGAAGTACTCAGGTCTTGTACTTGAGTAAAGTAGAAGTACTCAGGTCTTGTACTTGAGTAAAGTAGAAGTACTCAGGTCTTGTACTTGAGTAAAGTAGAAGTACTCAGGTCTTGTACTTGAGTAAAGTAGAAGTACTCAGGTCTTGTACTTGAGTAAAGTAGAAGTACTCAGATCTTGTACTTGAGTAAAGTAGAAGTACTCAGGTCTTGTACTTGAGTAAAGTAGAAGTACTCAGGTCTAGTACTTGAGTAAAGTAGAAGTACTCAGGTCTAGTACTTGAGTAAAGTAGAAGTACTCAGATCTTGTACTTGAGTAAAGTAGAAGTACTCAGGTCTTGTACTTGAGTAAAGTAGAAGTACTCAGGTCTTGTACTTGAGTAAAGTAGAAGTACTCAGGTCTAGTACTTGAGTAAAGTAGAAGTACTCAGGTCTTGTACTTGAGTAAAAGTAGAAGTACTCAGGTCTTGTACTTGAGTAAAGTAGAAGTACTCAGATCTTGTACTTGAGTAAAGTAGAAGTACTCTTTAATGAGCGGCGCCGCTCTGAGGGCAGCAGGATGAGTGTGATTTAGTTCAATACCCTGAGAGGAGACGGCAGCCCTTGGATGTCTTCTTGCCTCCCTGTTTTTTTTCCATGAGTCAGCACTTTCTCTCTGGTCTGCGCCCCGCCGCTCTGTTGGCAGCAGGGGGGGGGGGGGGGGGGCGCGCAGGGCTGTTTGAGCAGTCTGGTCTCTCCTGCAGAAAGAGAAACTGAGTCGTGGACCGAGCAGGAGCAGAGAGGTGAGAGCCTTTTTCATTACGCTGTTTGGGTGCATTTCGAATCTTTATACACAACTTCTGACTTTTTCATGTCAAGCAACGAATAGAAATGAATGCCCTGATGATTCAGAGCTGCAGGATGAAGCAGAGATAACCGTCAGGAAGCTCTTCACATAAATCCTATATGTTCTCCTGAAGAAAACACCTTCCTAGCTGCTAAACATCCATATGGTGACAGTTTAATAACAGACTCCAGGAACTGGATGGTTGTGTTTCCAGACACTGAAGATTTATTTTCTGCACAAACTTGCCTCAGTTTTTAGAAAATGTTCCAGCTCTGAAACAGTTGAGTTTATATAACATATGCAGGGTCCAACACTCAATCCAAACCACCACAGTGTGAGTTTAAAGGCTGTTTATCTCATAATATCGTGCTTTATATCGATGGATTCTCTTCCAAAGGTCAGGCTGGAGGGTTTGTTTGCAGCTGCAGGTTATCTGGGGTTGGTTTGTCGTCGGTGCCAGGAACATTTCTGCATTTCTGTGGATTAATGTTTGGACTCAGCTTTATCGCGCTGGGGCATTAAACTCTCAGACATGATGAGACAGTTGATTTGCAGCTAATGAGAAAACATTCCTGTGAGTGTCTGCAAGTTCCTGCAGGACATCGGGCGTCAGAAGACAAGGAGACCTGATGCCAGTTTAGTCTGTGCTCACAGGGACTCTGCTTCCTTTAACTCGTCTCAATGTTGGAAAACTAAACATGAAGCTCCGAAAACCTCTAAGAGAGAAATACTGTTTCAAAGAGAGTGATCTTGAGATCAAATGTCTAAATTGGACTTGTGTTCCTTCATGCTCTGGGGGAAAACTCAAACTTCTGTCTGTGCAGACCAAACTGCGACTCATTCAGGGGTTACGTAAGTCTGGAGCAGAGGCTGGGCGAAACTGAACCATTACTACCAGTTCATTTTCCTGTTTTTAGGGTTCTTTGTTGTTGTAATCTCATTTGAACTTCTTTAGCTTCTAGCTTTTATTCGTTTCATTTTCAAAACTGATTTTTAAGAAATCTAAAAGTCTGAAGAAACGGCTTCTGTGGTTTTTATGGAGGACACTGTCTGGGTTTCCCATCAAGCTGTGTGTGTGTGTGTGTGTGTGTGTGTGTGTGTGTGTGTGTGTGTGTGTGTGTGTGTGTGTGTGTGTGTGTGTGTGTGTGTGTGTGTGTGTGTGTGTGTGTGTGTGTGTGTGTGTGTGTGTGTGTGTGGTTCAGAAGAAACCAGGTCCAGATGTGCCGGGGAACAGTGTGTTTTTGGAGACTCAGTGTGTTGAGAGTGTGTTTCTATAAAACCCAGAGGCAGGATGATAGCACATGATTGCTGGGGAGATAATCGTCTGTTTGTTTTGTGCCGTGGAGTTTCAGCCGGTTGTATAATTTTGTGGCGTTTCCCTGCAATTATACAAAACACTGCCCTGAGACGACTGTGAGCGTCATGGGTTTAAAGGGGCCCTCCTCTGCTCACGTTCAGGTTAATGTTAGTGTTTTAGCATCTATAGTATATAAGTGTTTCCCCTCTGGATGTCACACAGGGATTTTAGCCTCTGCAGACCATTTACGTGCACTAAAACCTATAGAAACACCACTCTTTATGCTCTGATTCACTGAATAAATCAGACGTGTATAAACTGTTCCTCATCGTCGTGTTTCTATGTTTCAGGATGAAGCGAGCAACCTTCCTTCTGGTGTGTGGAGTCGCACTGAGCTTCTGTCGAGCTCAGGTATCTCACTTTAGACCTTTTCTTATCACCAACATGCACAGACTCAAGTCAACAGTGTGTTAGTCCGCCTCGTACAGACACAGACAAGAAGTAAAGGATTCATTTCTTTATTTGTGGAGTACAAGACACCAAAGACTCAGTGGCAGTGGTTCCATGATTCGCTTCAGTACAAAGGTTCAGCTTATTAGATATTCTGCCTTCTCTCCAAAGCTTGGCAGATGAAATTAGTTTCTTAAGCTAAACTGAATAAATAAGTCAAAGTGTAACGTCTCGTCTTAGACCTCTCTGTCTCGTTGAAAGCGTGCCGTGGTAGAGACGTCTTGTCGTTGTGTTTCAGTCGGACTCTGGAGGCGAGGAGGCTGGAGCGGAGGAGGAACATGTGGAGCTCTTCACCACGCCGGCCACCAAGATGGGCGCCGCCACCTCGGACTTCGGCTACAACCTGTTCCGCGCTCTGGCTGGCCGTGAACCCTCCACCAACATCTTCCTGTCTCCCATCAGCGTGTCGGTGGCGCTGACTCAGCTCTCCATGGGTGATGACACAAACACACTAAAACCAAGCTTAGGTTCAGAGTAATTTCAAGTGTTTGTGTGCTGCTGAAACACACCCTCATCCTCCCCAGACCGTGGACAGACGCCACGGTTACCATTGTTTCTCATAATTACTGCACTCAAGCAGTTCAGCCTGAGCTGGGTTTTCGGTTTGATGGCTCGCCAAAGATTCCAGCCCAACCCGATATCCAAAGGCGATATTTAAAAAAGCTTAATCTGCAACTGCTGGGAGATAGAGTCTTGCAACGGGAAGGAAACCGGCAAGAGGAGCAAGATCATTTACGGGTCAATTTCGAATACTTTAAATCAGCGCAACAGTCCTTCATGTAGTAGTTTTAGATATGCTTCATTTAACGAAAGAGGACCCGGCAAAGTCAAACAGTGAACATGTAGAGGCCAGAGAGGGCTGAGGAATGTTGGCAGGGACCCAGGGAACGAGGAATCAGACGGGAACAAAGACGACTAACTCTGAGACATATAGAGACAGGACTAACTACACGAACAACACTCAGCTGGGGGGGCAGGTGAAGACAGGAGGGCAGCAAAAACACAAAGACAGGAAGCAAGATAAGACATGAAAACTAAGATCACAAGTCAGACAATGATGACCACTCCCAGGATATTTCCCCTCATTGAACATGACCCCCTTCTGTCCCCAGGAGGGTCTGAGCGGGCTGAGCGGCAGCTGTTCCGGGCCCTCAGGTACCACACCCTGCAGGACCCCCAGCTCCACAGCACCCTGAAGGACCTGTTAGCCTCGGTCCGGACGCCTGGGAAAGGCCTGAGTACAGCGGTTCGGATCTACCTGTCTCGCCGTGAGTCTGGATGCTAACTATATCTACATTAATCTGTCCAGTTACTTTTGTCTCTCGAACAGCAGCCTAGACTTATCTTTGAAGAATCATTTAGCCATCTACAAACCGGTAAGCGAGGGGAAAGTATTTGTACTTCTGTCTCTGGTCTTTCAGGCATTCGTCCGAAGCAGGAGTTCCTCGCCCTGGTGGAGCAGCAGTATGGAGTTCTTCCCAAGTCTCTGTTGGGAGGACCCAAAGACGTGTCCGAGATCAACACCTGGGTGTCTCAGGAGACCGGTGGGAAGGTGCAGCGCCTCCTGACAAAGCCCCTCCTCCGAAACGCTGGAGTCCACACCGTGAGCGCCGCCTACTTCAAAGGTAAGTCCGAGGAACCGCTGCTGGTTCCCCTCAGGCGGCGGAGCGTGAACTCATCGTCCTGCTGTGAACAGGGAAGTGGGCGACCCGCTTCGGTCAGAGCGGAGTGATGGAGAACTTCCAGGTGGACGGTGCGGCACCTGTCCGCGTTCCCATGATGCAACAGGATAACTACCCCGTGAAGATGGGCGCCGACTCGGACCTGAGCTGCACGGTGAGTGGACCCTACGGAACAGTTCTTCAGCACCCCACCGTCTGCGATTTGACCTGAACGAACCCCCCTCCCCTGCAGATCGCTCAGATCCAGATGCAGGATGATGTCAGCATGTTCGTCTTCCTGCCGGACGCCGTGACGTCCAACACCTCGCTGCTGGAGGAGAGTCTGACAGCGGAGTTCGTGCAGGACCTGTCCATGACGCTACTTCCCGCCCAGGTGTCGCTCTCGCTGCCCGCCCTGAGGCTCAGCTACTCCACCGACCTGCTGCCACTGCTCGGCGACCTGGGTGAGTCTCGCCCTGTGTACCAACCGAAAACTAGTTCAGAAAACCATTGACTTCCAGACCCCGGGACAGGAAGTGCTAGACTCATTCTGATTCCTACAGGACTCTCTGATTGGCTCGCGGACACGGACCTGGAAAAGATCTCCACCCTGGCCGCCAAGCTCGGCAGTGTCAATCACAAGGTCGCCATGGAGACGGCACCCGAGGGGAACCAGTACCCGAGCGGCGGCGCCCCGGCCTACCTGGCCTACCGCGTAGACCGGCCCTTCCTGTTCCTGATCCGGGACGAGACGTCGGGGGCGCTGCTGTTCATCGGCAGGGTGGTCAACCCCAAAGCCCTGACAATATAACACACACACACACACACACACACACACACACACACACACACACACACACACACACACACACACACACACACACACACACACACACACACACACACACACACACACACACACACACACACACTCTTAGCTGGTCCTAGGGGTTCAGCTGTTTGCTTCGTGTTTCCGGTGGCAGATGTTTTGAGGATATTTGATTTACGTTCTTTTCTTCTTTTTGTATTCACGATGAAACATGTCAGCGTGCTCGTGTTAGCCCGACACACTCTGACAATATTCTGAGCTCAAAGTTTAGTTTTAGAGAAACGAAATCAAATGTTGTCCTTTGTGTTCAAAGAAATAAACAACAATGAAAGGAAACGTGTCTCTGTGGTTCTGCGTGCTCCCCAGAGGATGGACGTTTCATTTCTTAAAGAGGTGCTGTTCTTCTTCTGTGGTGTCCCTCTCCTGTGCATGTAAATGGTCTGCAGAGGCTAAAATCCCTGTTCCCTCCAGAGGGAGTTGACTAAAACTAAACCATAATAGTAAGAACTTTCTTTGACTAAGTTAGAACAAAATTGTAAAAAACTGGAATACAAAAGTGCTTTGGAAACAAAAAACACGAACTTTGACCAAATACAATGTACTTTAAATGTGTGTGTGTGTGTGTGTGTGTGTGTGTGTGTCCTGCACACAAGTGGTCTTGATTTTCCACGGTCAGATTCCTGAGGTTTCTGTAACGCTGCCCAGGAGAAACCGCAGAAGGAGAAATCGCAGGAGGAGGAGGAGGAGGAGGAGGAGGAGGAGGAAAAAAGAAGACTTTTTGACTTTTACAAAAACACTTTATTGCAGGTTTAGTAAATGTACATTTACATCAAATACAACAACAATCTATTTACCTCGAATAAATAAAAAAGCTACGCCTTAAAAACTTGTGTAAAGTGCAAATCCTCGTTCACCACAGAACATACGATGTCTTCATAACACCACCGTTGTTTAAAAGCTTCCAAGTCCCCGATGTGTTTGTAAAAACGATGCTCTAGCCAGAGTCTGGCTCTGATGTTGCACAGCCAGATCGCTTTTGCTTCTTGTCCCTTTCTGTTTTCCACTCTGTTCTTCCTACTTAGGTAGATAGCCATTTTAGCCTCACCAGAGAGGTAGTTTAGGAGCTGCCACTTTTCTCTGCTTGTCTTTCTGTATGGCGCTCCCATGATAAACACGCTCTCTGTAAAAGCTATACTAAAAAGACTAAAAACCAATGTGAAGAGAGAAGAAACCCGTGAGTCTCTGGCACTCTGTAAACACATGGAAGACAGTCTCTCTAACACCACAAAATGGACACTCGTTACTGACAGCAGGATTAATGATGGAGATAGCGCCGTGTAAAATTCTCCACTGGAGGTCGGCAGTACGTTTCTTTAAGGGGGGTTTGTACAGACTCCTCCACTGTGGGCCTGGTCCGTTTCCGGCACCCAGTCTAGTGCTCCACACAGTGGAGGCCCTGTCCTTCAGTCCATTTTTGTTAATGGTTTTGACCATGTTCATGTATATAGTCTTTTTGTCCGCTTTATGTATGCTCATTTTCTCTGGGTTTGCAACCTTGAGCAGGGGGCCCGTCAGCTCTCCGAGCCCTGGGCTCAGGTATATCTCCGGGAAAGGGTCTGTTGGGTCTGGTTTGGCTCTGCCCTGTCCGTAGCTCCTTAACAGTCTCTGTTCCTCAGCGCAGAGGCTCCGGCTCCAGAGTTGCAGGATCCTCTGGGCCACCCGGACAGAGTGTAGACCCAGCAGAGAGCCCAAGGCCCGGGCATCGCTCAGCTCCGGCCCCACTGCTTCCACCACCTGCTGAAGGCTCAGGGTCCCAGATCTGCGCAGCACCACCGCCAGTCCTGGTGTCTCGCTGCAGCTAACGTCCAGCCTGGCTCCATGAATCAGAGGCTCTTTTAACAACCAGTGCAGAGAGTCAGTCTTTGGACACCTTCTATGGTTAAAAAGGGCCCAAGACTTAAAAACACCTTGATAAAAGGGAGGTAACCCACTTAACTTTAGACTGGTTGAATCAGTTAAAAACAGAGCAGCATCCAGCCCCAGGTTACTCACGCGTCTTAGAATGCAGCTGCTCACATCTCTCCACACCAAATCAGCCGGGACGGTAAGATACCTTTGCAGAAACTGCACTCTAAAGGTGGCTGTTCGGCTGGCCAGGTGGACAAGGCCCTGTCCCCCCTCCTCTCTAGATAAAAACAGCACCCCCTGTGGCACCCAGTGTAGCCCATCCCAAAAGACATCTACCAATCTCTTTTGTATTTGGGCCAGTAGGCCTGAGGGAGGGTCTACACAGGTAAGGCGGTGCCACAGTTGGGATGCCACAAGGTTGTTTAAAACCAACACTCTACCTTTAAAAGACATCTGCGGGAGCAGCCACTTCCATTTGGACAGTTTTTCCTCAATCTTCTCTGTGACGTTCTCCCAGTTCTTCTGGACTATATTTGTGTTCCCTACGAACACCCCAGGTACTTTATCACCTCTACACAAAACCACAACCTCCCTTTCGTGGACACCTTTACCATCACCCACACCCTGTGCAACACCCCCGCATGCCCCGTCGGACACAGCAACAGCCCGCTGCTCCGGAGCAGCGGTGCGGTCAGCAGCCGCGGCCGCCTCCGGAGGGGAGCCCCCCACCACCACAGCGGCCACATTAACGGCCACCGTCGCTGGAGACACCCCTCCCTCAGCATCAGCCGCCGCCTCCGGAGGGGAGCCCCCCACCACCACAGCGGCCGCACCAGAGGGCACCGCCGCTGGAGACATCCCACCTTCAGCAACAGCAGCCGCCCGCTGCTCCACTACAACCGGCCCCGGCGCGGAGGCAGAAGTGACATCCGGACCAGGCGGAGCCGAGTCCCCGCACCCCGGACAGGCACTCACGGTGTGCCCCTCTTCCCCGCAACCAAAACACTTCATAACTGATGACGTTGCAAAAATCACGTAATCATAATCATCTACTTTAACGTGAAAACGGAGGTTGAGCTCCGCGTTCCGATTGTTCAGTATCATAGACCTGTCTGCGATGAGACACCACGTGCTTCAGTAACTGAGACTTACACCCAGACAGCATCTTCTTCACCGGAGAAACAAGTTTCCCGTGTCTGGATAGCTCTCTACTGAGGAACTCATCAGTTATGAAGGGAGGGACGTTGGACAGAACCACTTTGGTTGCAGGGAGCGTCAGCGGCTGCACCCGCACAAACACTTCACTCACCGTGATGCCTGTCTCGATAACGCGGTTCACTTTCTCCACCTGGTCCAGAAAGATCACGACCGCACTGTTCATCCGCGCCAGGGACTTAATGCTGCTGTGTCCGACCTTCTCCCCCACAGCCAGCCCGATATCCTCCACAGTGCATGGGAAGCCGGCCGATATTTTGATGCCGTGCTTCCGCGTGAGTCTGGCGAAGTCTCCATTCACCATGGCGTCAGACGCCGGCCGGCGAGACACCGGCAGGAGAAGCCCGCAAAACACCCCAAAACACCACCAAAAGACCCCAAACCCACCACCAAAAGACCCAAAAGTTAAGCAAATGAATCTACCACCGATAAACTATATTAAATTAACACCCACAAAATAAAGGGAAAATATAACGCAACAAGTGTCGTTATTTTCTTCCACTGGCCCTCCGAAAGTCTCCCAGCATGCACCGGAAGAAGAAGAAGGAGAAGAAAGTTGTTGATCCTCAAATACAACGATCTGAAAATACTGAAGAACAGCTGCAGAAGTTTTATCAGGAGAACAGTACCTCTTCTGCAGACCTGCCCCCTGCTGTGACAGATTTATTGAGTTGAGCTGTAGAGACTTGTTCATTCTTGCAGTAAAAGTATCTGGAAAATACTCGAACCCCTAAAGGAGTAACAGTATGGCTAATAACTAGCAGGCGGGCCGAGAGACAAAAGGGGTAAAAAATTTAGAAGAGAAAAAAAAGAAGAAAAAAGGAAAAAAAAAAGGGGGGGGGGAGGAAAAGTTTGGGGGGGGAGGGGGGAAAAAGGGTTGGGGACGGGGGAAAAAAAATTTCAATGAAAAAAAAAGGGAAGGAAAAGAAAAGCCCCAAAAAACCCCGGGGGGACAATGGGGGAAAATTTCCCCCAAAGGGGAAACCCCCAAGGGAGGAAGGGAAGAGGGGGGAGGGGAAGAAAGGGAAGGGGAAAAAGGGAAAGGAAAAAAAAAAAAAGAAAAAGAAGAAAAAAGAAAAAAGAAAACAAAAAAAAAAAAAAAAAAAAAAGGGGAAAAAAAAGAAAAAGGGGGAAAAATTTTTTAGGAAAAAAAGCAGCAGGAAAGAAGAAGAAAAAAAAAGGGCCCAAAAAAAACCCCAAAAAAAAAGAAACGAGAAGAAAGGAGAACATCCTTCCCAACCCCCCGGGAAAAAAAAAGGGGTTTTAAAGAACTTTTCAAAAAGAAAAAATCGGAAAAAACCCCAAAAAAACAGGGCGAAACTCCTTTTTTTTTTTTTTAAAAAAAAAAATTTTTTTTGGGGGTTTTAAAAAAAACTCAAAAACCCCCAACCCCAAATCATTTACTAATACACCCCCCCCCAAAATTTTAATTTTAAATAACAAAATCCCTCCAATTTCCCTTAAAAAACTTAACCCTTTATTTTAAACTATTAAAATTTTTAAAAATCCCTTTCCTTTTTCCCTTAAACCCATACCCCTAACAAACAAAAAAACCCCCCTTTTCCCCCCCAAACACTTAATAAAAACAAAAAAACAATTTTAAAACAAAAACAAATCCAAAACCAAACCCCCCCTTTAAATAAAACTCTTCCTTTCCAAAAACTTTAACTTTTCTCAAAAATCCACCTACAAACCTCACCGCTTTGATTCATTCACCTCCGATGAGACACACGTGCTTCAGTACTAAGCTTACACCAGACAGCATCTTCTTCACCGAGAAAAAAAGCCGTGGATCTCTCTACTGATAACTCACATTATGAAGGACCTTGACAGATCCACTTTGGTTCAGGACCAATGCCGCACAACTTCACTCACCTATCCTGTCACGATAACGCGGTCACTTCTCCCACTGTACCAAGAAAGATCGACCCACTGTTCATCCCAGGGACTTAATGCTGAGTGACTTCTCCCACACCAAGCCGTACCCCACATGCATGGGAAGCGGCCTACTTATTGACCGAGTTCCCAGGGCGGGAGTCTCTTCACCATGGCTCAGACCGGCGCGAGACCCGGGCAGTAACTCAAAACACCAAAAACACCACCAAAATGACCCCAACCTCACCACCAAAAGACCAAAATTAAGCAAATGTACTTCTACCACTCAATAAAAACATATTAAATTAACACCACAAATTAAAGGGAATATAACGCAACAAGTTCGTTTTTACTTCCACTCCCTCAATCTACTCAAGGGAAGAAGAAGAAGGAGAGTGTTACTCAATTAACTCAAAACAAGACCTGCAGAGTACACAGTACCTCTTCTCAGACTGCCCTCAAGATTTATGAGTACTGTGAGGCTTTTTACTCCAAAAGTACTGAATCGACCTAAAGAGTAACCCAGTATCAAAACTAGCAACATGTTGTCTCAATACATTAATAGACTTGAGTACTGTTATTCCAAGTACAACACTCTGAGGACTCTGCTTACTCAACGTACTAGACACCTGTCCCCTTTTCAGACTTTTGGATATCAGCTGAGTATTTCTACTTTACTCAAGAAAACTGATTACTTCTACTTTAGTACTCAAGTACAAGATCTGGATACTTTCTGCTTAAAATATAACCTTGAATAACTTGTACTTTCCCTAAAGTACAAGACCTGAGTATACTAGCTTTCAACAGTCCCTTACCAGCTCTGAGCACTTTACTGATAATCAATAAAGACCAGAGTATTATACTATACCAAGTCAGACCTGATACTTCTACTTTACTCTTAAGTACAAAGGATTTACTTCTACTTTACTCAAGTACAATATCTGAGTACTTCTACTTTACTCAAGTACAAGATCTGAGTACTTCTACTTTACTCAAGTACAAGATCTGAGTACTTCTACTTTACTCAAGTACAAGACCTGAGTACTTCTACTTTACTCAAGTACAAGATCTGAGTACTTCTGCTTTACTCAAGTACAAGATCTGAGTACTTCTACTTTACTCAAGTACAAGACCTGAGTACTTACTTTACTCAAGTACAAGACCTGAGTACTTCTACTTTACTCAAGTACAAGACCTGAGTACTTCTACTTTACTCAAGTACAAGATCTGAGTACTTCTACTTTACTCAAGTACAAGATCTGAGTACTTCTACTTTACTCAAGTACAAGATCTGAGTACTTCTACTTTACTCAAGAACAAGACCTGAGTACTTCTACTTTACTCAAGTACAAGACCTGAGTACTTCTACTTTACTCAAGTACAAGATCTGAGTACTTCTACTTTACTCAAGACCTGAGTACTTCTACTTTACTCAAGTACAAGACCTGAGTACTTCTACTTTACTCAAGTACAAGACCTGAGTACTTCTACTTTACTCAAGTACAAGATCTGAGTACTTCTACTTTACTCAAGTACAAGACCTGAGTACTTTTACTTTACTCAAGACCTGAGTACTTCTACTTTACTCAAGTACAAGACCTGAGTACTTCTACTTTACTCAAGTACAAGACCTGAGTACTTCTACTTTACTCAAGTACAAGACCTGAGTACTTCTACTTTACTCAAGTACAAGATCTGAGTACTTCTACTTTACTCAAGACCTGAGTACTTCTACTTTACTCAAGTACAAGACCTGAGTACTTCTACTTTACTCAAGTACAAGACCTGAGTACTTCTACTTTACTCAAGTACAAGATCTGAGTACTTCTACTTTACTCAAGTACAAGATCTGAGTACTTTTACTTTACTCAAGACCTGAGTACTTCTACTTTACTCAAGTACAAGACCTGAGTACTTGTACTTTACTCAAGTACAAGACCTGAGTACTTCTACTTTACTCAAGTACAAGATCTGAGTACTTCTACTTTACTCAAGTACAAGATCTGAGTAGTTCTACTTTACTCAAGTACAAGACCTGAGTACTTCTACTTTACTCAAGTACAAGACCTGAGTACTTCTACTTTTACTCAAGTACAAGACCTGAGTACTTCTACTTTACTCAAGTACAAGATCTGAGTACTTCTACTTTACTCAAGTACAAGATCTGAGTACTTCTACTGTCACTCCGAGTACTTCTACTTTCACTCTGAGTACTTTTACTTTCACTCTGAGTACTTCTACTTTTACTCAAGTACAAGATCTGAGTACTTCTACTTTTACTCAAGTACAAGATCTGAGTACTTCTACTTTTACTCAAGTACTAGAGCTGAGTACTTCTACTTTACTCAAGTACAAGACCTGAGTACTTCTACTTTTACTCAAGTACAAGATCTGAGTACTTCTACTTTACTCAAGTACTAGACCTGAGTACTTCTACTTTACTCAAGTACAAGATCTGAGTACTTGTACTTTACTCAAGTACAAGACCTGAGTACTTCTACTTTTACTCAACTACTAGAGCTGAGTACTTCTACTTTACTCAAGTACAAGACCTGAGTACTTCTACTTTTACTCAAGTACAAGATCTGAGTACTTCTACTTTTACTCAAGTACTAGAGCTGAGTACTTCTACTTTACTCAAGTACAAGACCTGAGTACTTCTACTTTACTCAAGTACAAGATCTGAGTACTTCTACTTTACTCAAGTACTAGACCTGAGTACTTTTACTTTACTCAAGTACAAGATCTGAGTACTTGTACTTTACTCAAGTACAAGACCTGAGTACTTCTACTTTTACTCAACTACTAGAGCTGAGTACTTCTACTTTACTCAAGTACAAGACCTGAGTACTTCTACTTTTACTCAAGTACAAGATCTGAGTACTTCTACTTTTACTCAAGTACTAGAGCTGAGTACTTCTACTTTACTCAAGTACAAGACCTGAGTACTTCTACTTTACTCAAGTACAAGATCTGAGTACTTGTACTTTACTCAAGTACAAGACCTGAATACTTGTACTCGAATACTCCAAAAATCAGGTCCTGTCATCTCTAGATGATCTCTAGTTGACAGGAAAGGAGCTCTGAAGCTTCCTTTATAGCCTCCTTTAGGAAACACTGGACCTTCCTTTAGGAGAGGAAAGGAGAACATGCTGTCCCACAATGCCTTGCAGCAACTTATACCGTGACGCAGCATCCGGCGGTTCACGGAAACAGCCGATCGTGAGAAATGCGTTCGGTGAAAGTTACGGTGCTGATGAAGCAGTCTGAAACTTATACCGTAACTTTCCAAAGAGCTTGGTTCTGAACGTTCAGCTCTGGATTCATCAAAAGGAGAAATATGAACGGTACTTTTACTGAAAGGATCCAATAGAGTCTCAGAGTCTCTGAGCTGTGTGGGGTTTCTGAAGCCTTTACTACATGTTGAACTGTGATATCCAAAGTGATAGCTGAAGGCATCACTAGTTTATTATAACTCATTTGTATTTATTATAAATATGTCATATAATCACACCTATTGGATTCATGTGGGTTAATACGTGAGGCCGGGGGGGGGCTTTGTAATGCAGGGTATCTGTCTCTCTGCTGTCCTGGTTCATAAAGCAGAAACAGCACCATCAGAGAGCACGGTGCAGAGGAGAGGCTCTCTAGCTTTAGAGGAGCTGTAGTTCCCCACAGCAGACGCTCATTAAGGACGGCCTTCATCATCAATACGTGGATAGTGTCGCTCAGTCGGGTTCTCAAAGCAGCCTCTGTTCCTCAGTCCTGTTGAGTTCTCCTGTCCACTGTTCCTTAACCCCGGGACCTTTCACACAGAGGTCAAGGAACAGCTGATAGATAGACCATAGGACCAGATTTTGGACTATTCCACCGTACCCCCAGTGTTTCCTAAAGGAGGTTATAGAGGAAGCTTCAGAGCTCCTTTCCTCTCATCTAGAGAATCAGAACAGCTCTTATCATGGCTGCCACTGAGGTACTTCCGGGTCATTTCGCTCCTAGGAACCTTCCTAAGATAGACTGACTAATCCACTGCACCCCTGAGCTGAAATACACTGATCACAGGGACCAAACCCAGCTGGGGAGGGGAAACACAGGGGCACCAGGTGAACACGATCAGCTGATCAGACAGGAAGTAACAACAGACAGGGGGTGAAGGATTTTCAAAATAAAACCGGAAACTGGTGTGACAGATCCAGACACTTTTAGCATCCTCACTTCTTCCTTTGAATGCTTTTGATTACTTCTGAAGGGGCAGAATAAATACAGTTTGATTCCTTCAGTCACAACAATCCTGGGTTATTGGTTGTTTCTTTATTGTCCTGCATTTACTGTTTTGTTTATTTCATACATTTGTTAAAAGAGTTCAAAGTACTTTTATGAAATAAGCAACTCTTTGGTCTCTCAAGTTTCCTTTGCAAATGATTGACTTCTTGATTCAAAACTTCACATTTGAACCATAAATCTCTTTCATCTCAGTCATTAGAATGTTTCTAGATCTGTATAAGTGCTGCATCATCTCGCCTCCTTTTACACCGTTTTTTATTTATCTGCACCCATGCATCGTATTTTAGAAGCTGTTTGCAGCTTTGTCCTCTGGGAACCACTGTCAGCTCTTCACCAGTTCCCAGTGAAACAGCCCTGTTTTCAGACACTTTTCCCAGCTGATCCAAGAGTCCTTTAAAGTCATTAATCCAGCAGAAGAAGAAGGATCATTTCCTGATGCGTTCTCATGTTGGAGCCTGCAGAGAGAAGCCGTTGAAACCACAACAACACGGAGAAGCTGCCTGGACTCGTCTGAGGGCAGACCTCCAGGAATGCTTCATATAAACTGAGAGAGGATATCAATCACTGAGCTGTCTCTGGAGACACAGGATCGCAGGAGAAAGTAAAACTAGTGAAGCAATCAGGGTTTGACAGGGCATGAGGAAAAGGCTAGCAGCCCAGATATTTCATCACAACCCATCCAACAACATCTCAGCCTGAAAGTGAGAGGAGGACTGAGGGGGCGTCTGATCCATAGAGATAAAAACATGTATTTATGCTGGTGCTCATGTTTACGGTGCAGTGAACACATCACAAGTGCATTTTAGGACTTCTAGAAACCGCCTGATGTAGTGTTTGCTCAGATTTGAGGGGGGGTCACCAACATGACGAAACTGAAGACAGATCCCTGTTTCAAACGTTTATTAAAAATCCCTCCGACTGCCTCAAGTTCAAGACCCTTTCACAGCTTTACATTAATACAAAAATAACTGAACTTCTATTAGGAAGGTGGAGCAGATTACAGTTAATGAAGATTATATTAAAAACAAATGTGATTCTTCAGCGACAGAAACTCTTATTATTACATCTGTCCGAGGACAAAGATGTGCACATTAGAACTGATCCATCATTAGAAATGAATGCCTCCCCTTGAGTGTAAATCTATTGGGATTAAACTAAAACAATAAGAGAGTTTGACTAAAATGAGGATGTTGAAGAATCACACCAGTATGATTTCTGACCTGCTCCCAGAACAGAGAGCCTCCACCTTTCACACACGGCGTCTGTGTTCAGATGTTAATCACACACATCTTTCAGAGCTGAGCCTCCTGTACACCAGCCAGGTAGAAAAGGAACACCTGTGTGACATTTCATTTGGTATAAAACATATTTACAAAAACATAGAGAGCTTAAAAAGAATATGCAGCATATTTTTCGAAGCTTTCAGAAACATGTAGCTTTGTAATTGCTCCAGAATGAGATCCACTCTGCAGGGTTAGCACAGCTTCACAGTGAAGGGATGCCCAAACAGTAGACCCCCCGTGGTGAGCATCCACCACCGAGACCCGGGACTTCTGAGGCTTTGGCTGAAGGACCGTGCACCAAGCCTCCAGGAAGCAAGTTTTCAATGCACACTTGGAGAAGAAGAAGATCCGCTGGGGTCTTTATGGTCGCTTAGAAAGGTTTGGTGCAAAAGCCTTCACCCAAGAGTCAAAGCCCGGATCCCGACTGAAGTAACCCGAGCCTTTCAGGAGGTCAAATAGACTAAAAGCCAGAGAGCGAACGCACAGACAGACTATATCCCTGAGCAGAGGAGAGGTTAATACATGGCTCAGCTTCTGTGCATCCACTGGAGGGTTAGCATAGAGAACAATATGAGAGTCTCTGGTTATACAGGCTGACGGATCCTTTACATCACCTCGCAGCTTCCACCCTGCCTCGTTCAGTGTCTGTATATCCCTGCGTCCCCCGCTTGTCTTCAGGTCTTGATGGCCTCCAGTTCCTTCTCTTTATACGGAGCGCTCACCGTCTCGTAGCCTCCCTCCTGCGGCTGCGGCTGGCTGGCCCTCCGGCGCAGGACCACGATCGTCAACAGGAAGCACAGCAGCGCGCCGCACACAAACACCACCTGCAGACCCAGGAACCTGCACACAGACACACACAATCACAGGGCGGGGGGGGGGGGGCGGGGGTCAAAGCTCTGGTTGTTTGGTGACCTGTGTATGATGAACAGCAGGCCAAGGAGGTGTTCTCTCTGGTTCAGTTTCATTTTATTTGAACCTGGAAGCCAGATTATTGGAATGAAACTTGGTGGAAGTGTGCCGCACGGACCAAGAGCGAAACCCCTTACATCTGAGATCTGACTCACGGATCCAGGCTAGATTCAGGAGTTTCTGGGACCAGAACCTCAAGATTCTGCCAGAACAACAGGCTTTTTTAACACTCACGAAGTGTTTCTCAAAAGAGAGGGTCTCAGCTGTATCATGGTCTCATATCTGGCTTCACAATATACAACAAAAAAAGCATGATAATAAAATATAAATGAAAAAGAGAAAGATATATGATGAATAATAGAAATGTAATAGATATAATAAAAAGATTCAAATAAAGAAAATATAATCAGAAATGTTGCTCACCTGTGTCTGAACCGGTCCAGGTCGTAGTACTGACAGGAAGTCTGCTTGCCGCACTTCCTGCCCCACAGGATGCAAGTGGTGTCGATGACACTACCGTACAACACCGGGCCGGGCATGAACGCTGCACACACACACACACACACACACACACACACACACACACACACACACACACACACACACACACACACACACACACACACACACACACACACACACACACACATACACACACACACACACACACACACACACACACACACACACACACACATTAATGACAGTATATCTTTCCTTACAGACGGTCCAGAATATGTCCATATGTTCAGAAGACAGAGGACCAGCACAGATCTGAGGTCAGTGAATGAAGGTCTCAGGCCCAAACCACAGACCTGGTGAGTGCCTTGCTTAAAGTGCTGAGGAAGCCATTACTCACCGAGCACTCTGAACAGCATGTACTGCACCCCCACTGCGAACGACTTGTCCTCCGCGGGCACCGTCCTGCAGACACACAGCGAGAGACACACAGCGTGATTAAGTCAGTGTGTGCTTCCTATGGGCGTGCGGCGTCATGCTGTGGGAATCCTGAGTCACTGTTGTGGTCTGATGGTTTCTGTGTCACTTCTTAGCAGTTGTATGTTCATCAGCAGTAGTTTGGTGTCTCTTTTTGTCAGATATCAAAGTAATTGGTTCCTTTCTGTTGATGTTCTCTCAGCAGACGTTCCTGCTTCTCTCAACTTCACTCTTTGCTTGTTTTCAGAGCTCTTTCCCGTCAGTCTGACCGTCTAATCTTTGTATTTATGGACTCGCTCAGAGTTCCAGTTTGGCTTCCCCCCCGTTTCTCCCCCTCTAATAATTTCCATATAATCCCCAAAACTTGTTCTGTTTTCTCAAAGGTTTCCAGATGCTGTTGGACCTCCACGAGGAATTCATCGTAACGTTTTACAGATGTGAGCCGCTCCTCATTTCGACTCAACAGCACACTTTTAGTGAAAGTGAATTTCATCAGCGTTTTATATTTAATCTCTTCAAATCACACGCTAGCATTAAAGAAGTAGTAATGTTTAATATAAACTTAGATTAGGGACATATCAGACGCTGTTCAGTTTCACATTTCTGGTTATTTTGAAACTAACAATAGCACAGTGAAGCTGCTGCTCCTCTCGGGATATTGAGGTTAGTGAATATAGCGTGAGGCACCAACATTTAGGCATTTGCACCATGATGCGTTCCTACCTGAGGATCATCATGACGGAGGGCGTCTGACAGAAGGAGGCGATGAAGCTGGTGACCCCCAGCAGAGCCACGAAGGGGAGCAGGAGGTGGGGACATCCACTGCCACAGGTTCCAGGAGAGGCGATGCGGAGACCCCCGACACACCCACACTCAGTGTAGTTCTATAGACAGATATAACCGGGGTTAGACAGCGCCCCCTACAGGCTGTGGAGGGGTCATTACAGACACAGTAAATAAACAACAAGGACAGGTCATGGGGTCATCTGTCCTCTGGAGAGATTAGGATATTTAAAAGTGCACATTTAGAGTAATGGGAAAATAGTAGGACATTTTTAAAAGAGTGAACGTTTTTAGAAAGAATGTCAGACATTTGAAAACATTTCAGATCTTTCAGGGAAAAAGTGGTAATTTGAACAAGAAGTGATTATTAAGAAATAAAATCTGACATTTCTAAAAGTAGAAATTTTGAAAAGAATCCAGAAATTTGAAAAAAGGTGAAGGCATCACTCCCCTCGTTCCAGATACATACTGACATGAGCTCCTTGACTGGGCTTGGTAAATATTCAGCTGTGGTTGTGAAGTTTCTGTTTCTGTATATCTTAGATAAATAACAATCTCCTTCCTGTAGTTAGGCGTGGATGTTTTTGAAGTCGTGACCTCCTGTATCGCTGGGGGGGGGGGGGGGGTCATTCCTTGGATGTGTCTGCTTTCCTTCATTCCTCTCTATTTACTGAAAACCCCCCTAAGAAGCTTACATTTCTCCGGCTGCGTTTCCCTCACAGAAACAAGAACAAGTAGAAGGATCTTGCACTTGAGTAAAAGTAGATATTGTACTTAGTTAGTTCCCACCTCTGACTTTAATCTGTAAAGTCCTTCTGTTTACCCGAGAGGATTTAGATCAACCAAACATCTGGACATTATATCTTTTCCTGCACATCTGGAACATCACTTAAAGTCTAAAGTTGGTTTCTCTTTCTTTTTTAAAAAACTAAAATGATTTCCAACATTGAATGAATAAAGGGCATTGATGCCAAGGCTTTCCATTATATCTACGGAAACTTAAACAGGAAGCCATCTTTATCCAACCTTTGCAACTACTCTGCATATCTAGAATGTTTCTCAGGTTTTATAATGATGGAAAGAGTGGCAGGACTCTGGGATTTTCTGGTAGAGTTTCTTGGTTCCCTGAGGAACAATGATTTAAGGGCCATACCGTTAGCCCATGTGATGTATCCGTTTATGAGTGAATGTCTCTCCAGCGTTTCCTGTGAACATCACGTTTCCTTCATCACAGCTTCAGCAGCTCTCAGTCCCTCCCTTTCGGTTACACTCACAGATTTGATTTGCTTCCATCATTGTTTCGCTTTGCTTAATAATGCCGTCTGTTCCCACTCAAGACCCTTTCCACAGAAAACAAATCATCAGGGAGTAGAAGTATGTTTGAATGCAAACTGAAAGCCAAATGGACTACATGATGTAGCCTTGGAAGAGACAATGAGAGAGAGAACGGATTACAGTTCAGATCTGAAAAAGCCATTTCAAAGTGAATCCAGCCTTTCAAAGACCATTATTCTTGCTAATGTTGTTTTGAATGTTTCAGATGTGGAGGTGTGTGACATCTTTTCAATAATGTAGTTCTTACGCTGGGTTTGTTGTCGGCGTCTATCTCTACGTTTCTGCAGCCGGCGTGGCACGGGGACCTGTACTCCACTCTGTCTGAACCACACACCGGGTTAAACGCCTCCGCCGGACACCGACAGCTGGTGCTGCATGACAACGCAGCACTGCTGCAAACACACACACACACACACACACACACACACACACACACACACACACACACACACACACACACACACACACACACACACACACACACACACACACACACACACACACACACACACACACACACACACACACACAGTATTATAAACTAAACGTTTATGGGTGTGTAGTTACACATAGTTATGTAGTGGTGACATCACCTGGTAACAGTGGGGGAAAATTAGTTCCCTGTCAATAGTGTATTTAGTTCTGTGAGTTTAGCTTATAATTGTTTAATTAGTTTCTTACAAAAAGTCAGAATCAGAAATACTTTATTAATCCCAAACGGCGAAAAAAAAATTCAGAAAAAATGATTATAGTTCCGTTTCAGGGCTGGAATTAGTTCCCTTGGTTGCTGGAATTAGTTCCCTTGGTCGCTGGAATTAGTTCCCTTGGTCGCTGGAATTAGTTCCCTTGGTTGCTGGAATTAGTTCCCCTTATATGTGAAATTAGTTCCCTGTCAGAAGTGGAATTGGGAACCTTTCAGAAGTGAAATGACTTCTCCAAAAACACTAAAATGTGTTCCCTGACAGTGTTTACAATAGTGTAAACATCTTCTTGAGAGTGAGGAACTTAGTTCCCTGTTAGTGAGGAATAGTTCTGTCAGTGGTGAAAAAAGTTCCCTGAGGGAAGTGAAATTAGGTTCAGTTCAATAGTGACATAAGTTCCCTGTCTGTTTTGAAATGAGGTTATTGTCAGTGACGGAATTAGTTCCCTGTTAGTGAGGAAACCGTTCTGTATTCCTTTTTAGCTGTTAAATGAGTTCCCTTCCAGCTCCATCTTCGCCTGTTGGTTGTAAATAAGTTTATATCGGTTGGGATGTAGGTCCCTTCAGTTGGTAAATTCAGTAGCTACCCTGGAGGGAAGACCCCGGCGACCCTCTGTGTGGAGCAGCCGAGCAGCAGCAGGGGTGTAGAGGACACGATGCAGAGCAGGATGGCCGAGGTGCAGAGCTTACTGGCCCCGCCGACAGAGAGACTCAACCTCCGCATCAGGACGCCGCCGAGGACCGTACCCAGCACCGCCAGCGGGATACAAACGCCTCCTGGAGAAAGTAAACAAGACAACAACTATTATCTTACTTTCAACAGCCCTTCAACACTGTCAGGGAACTAAAGGGAACACATTTCACCAACTATCAGTTTCGCTTCTGATAGGGAACTTATTTCAGTATAGAAAGGAACAGATCTGACCTCTGTAAGGAAATGGATTTTACAGGGAACTATTTTCACGGTTGGTTTAAAGGTAATTTTACCAATAACAGGGAACTAATTCCACCGCTGAAGGTTCATGCAAACTAAACTTTCCCTGAAAAATCTTAATGGGCTCTGACTGGTGTGCTAGCTGCAGACCTGTGCTCGCTCACCTATCATCATGGTGGAGAAGGAGACGGTCTGGCTGAACTGTCTCTCAATGAATTTGGCCATGAAGGTGGCGAGGCCGGCCAGCAGCGCCGCCAGGTTCACCTGAGCCAGAACCACCAGCAGGTAGATGGGGCTGCGCAGCGTCCGCAGAGCGATGCGAGGAAAACCTGAGGACAGGAGGGAGGAAGAGGATGAGGGACAGAAAAGTTTAGTCATAAAATGCCATTACTAGCAGGAATATTAACCCTTGTTTTTTCCCCAGTATTGCACAGGGTTTAAACCCCCACAGCTTCCTAAGAGCTGATGGTTCAACAGCCCAGGGACCTCTATTCGATGCCCTGCAGTTGCCTCATCCGCAGAAAGGAAGCAGAAGGGAAATAAGACTCTTACTTTTGAGGAACTGAAGGAGAGATGTTTCCGACTCTGTCTGCTGCAGCTGCTGCTTGCAGTCTGGAGTCGAATCCACGTCATCCTCGGCATCCTGCACAAATATGGAAGCAGAACGTCTTGTTATTTGGGCCTGCAGGCTGCTGGTCTGAGGGGCCTGCAGGCTGCTGGTCTGAAGGGCCTGCAGGCTGCTGGTCTGAGGGGCCTGCAGCTAAAGGTTTACATTAACCGCTCTGTAAGACACTTCAGATAAATGTGCATGCTGCAGAATGTGGTCTGTGTTATGAACGCTGCATATAAATCATCGTACTGTTGGGAAAGCATGTTACTCCTGGAAGGAGAAATGAATTAGTTGGTCAGTTGCATGAAAGGTTTTCCAATAAACAGTATGAAATGTTCATTTTCAGAATGCTAGTTTGGTTAATATTTCCCCGGCTGTTTTATTTATGAGGATTGAATACTTAAAACATCTTACTATATGTCATGTGGACATGTTTTACAGTGGAGGATGTGTCAATGCAGAGCAAACACATTTATTTCAATGCATTTCTTTTATTTTTATGCACTGTTAGAACAACAAACAAAACTCCTCTCACCTTAGAAAACTTCAGTCCTGATTATAACTAGTAAAAATAAATCTTCTTAAAAGTAAACCTAATTTAAATGCTAGTTATAGAACGCTGCTTGTGTTTTATACTTAGATATGTCAATAGAGTTTAAATGCATTTCTATTTATAGAACAAAACATCCTTTCATTAATTATGAAATATTAATATTGCTTTCCTTTTTGTATGTGTAATCTGTTGACAGATATAATATCTAATACTGTATATAACTCATGAAACAAGCACTTTTTTAGCTCTTGGGTTGCCTAAAAGCTCTTCTGATAAACAATCACATGCTCAGAACTTAGATTTGAGTTGGACCTTGGTCAGTTAGTGGTCCTGACATGGTGGTCTAAACGGGAATGTGTGTGTTTAGGGTTCTCTTGTGTTTACTCCCTGGATTTTTTAACCTCTGATCAAACCCAGAGCGAGGAGCCGAGCCTCCGAGTCCATCAGAAGATTTATGATCAAACAAACCTCCCGGGTTAGGGTCTATCTGTCAGGTAGCATCATCGGGCCCGATTACAGACACGCAAGAGGCCCCAAGACCTCGCCAAAATAAGAGCGTTAAGCAAAGAAGTCTGTTCTTTGTTGTTTTGCATCACAAGTTCTGCATCTTTTCGTTATGATTCCTGCAGTGGTTTTTTGCTGTTGTTCGCAGTTATTTTGTTACTCTGGAAAGAAGAGAGGAATGCCTGAATGAACCTGAAATGAAACATATTTAATGACTCAATGATGAACAATGTTCTGCTCATTCTCACCCACATTTCTCTCCCAGACAAAGTTATCTGAGGGTTTTGGTGTTTTTAGTCATTAGTTTCTCTGACTCAGCCGAGGTTAATCTTTGACTTTGAGGAGGAGTGTTGGCAGCGACACAAAAAAGCATTAAACTGCAAACCGTTCCAATATGAGGCGTGATGCCAGCAGGTTGCTCAACACTTTATTATATCTGATGCGACTCCCTGAGCTCAATCACAAAGCTGCCAAAGTCCAGAGCGTTATCTTACAGTGCAGTGAGCCTAAGCTTTGTACTTTATTATTAAGGCTTCGTGTTATTTAGCTCCTATAACATGTCAGACTAGTGGAAGGAAAACCCCAAAGTCCACATCCAGGAGTTTATTTGACTAACTCTGTCTGTGCAGATTCTCCATAAACCAGCAAAAGTTAACAATGCACATTGCCTCATATGCAGATTTAAAAATAGCATGTCAGATATATAGAAAATACTGGTGTTAATGTCAGTAATGAAGTGGGGAGGTATCTGTTAGCTACAGTTTGTACCCCTTCCACCTGTTGTGTTTGTTTTGTGAAATGAAGTGAAGTGAAGCTCAGTCTGCCCTCTGGCACCAAAACAGAAGAAGAGACAATGTGAAAAAAACATTTAAGGAATCCTCAGGTTGTTATCTGATGGATGACATGCAGCAGCCTGCAGGCGATCCAACAATAAGACCTGCAGTTCCGTCTGACAAGGAGGTCATGTTTCGCTGGTTGTTGAGAAACTACTGGTCTTTGGAAGTGTGCGGCATGCGTGACAGAAGAACACATTTGAGGAGGTTTAAGGGAGTCAGCAGATAGGTGGGGGCCAGGTTGTGAAAGGCTTTGAATGTGAGCAGGAGGTTTAATATGATAACCTCACATATTACTTCAACCATTTCCCAATTTAACAACATTTTTGAAGAAACGTTTCTCTGACGATACGTGCTGCCTCAAGAAATATCCTCAGCAGTGCTGCTCTGTTTCTACTGAGACACCTTCACTTCCTGTGGTTGGTTTTTTTTTTCCATAGCGATTTAATAATACTAATAATATGCTACTAGCACAGAACAGTTGGTGCAGGACGTTGCAAGGCGTCCGTGTGTGTGTGTGTGTGTGTGTGTGTGTGTGTGTGTGTGTGTGTGTGTATGTATGTGAGTGTGTGTGTGTGTGTGGCAAGTCACAGAACAATGCAGCGCCTGGACGAATCAAATGCCGCTGTGTTGCACCTCTGGAAAGACGTGAAGATTTGTTTTAAAGGGGCCTTATTCTGCAGATGTACTCCGAAAAATGTATACAAAGCATGAGCCCATCGTCCCAAAACATCGTGCGGCTTAAAGCTTCACATGTTGGAAGGACAAAGCTTGAATACATTTGGCTGGATTCAGTCCCAACACATTCGTTACTGTGTCTAAAAGCTGCAGAGACACTCGGAGAAAGTATTCTCTGAAACGGAGAGTCAGATTCTGTGTTTCAAAGTGAAGTGCTGTCGGCTGTGTTTCTGTTTCTCAGGGAGTTATTATAGCTGAAACTCTGTTGAGCAATAATTCTCCTCCCGAGTTTGATGAAACAAACTCTGTTGAAACGGAGCCAGAAACATTCCTTTAACAGCTTGCTAAGATGAGCCCTTTGTACATTTAGCATCCTGTTTATCCTGATCGTCTTCGACAGAACGTTTTTATTTTGGCTCTGATTTCAGGTTTCTTTAATCTCATATTGTTTCAAACAAACTTGAATGACCTTTTGTTGATGTCAAAGCTCTGAGACCTGTGTTTACTTCCCAGTCTCACCTCTTTGGGGATGCTTCGGGGGAAGAAGAGGTACGGCAGCGCGGCGAGGAAGAGGAGGCAGGATGCCACGAGGAAGCCCAGCCACCAGGCGCCCACCCAGCGCAGATCCTTATGGTTCAGCTGGATCTGGTCTGGATTATAAAAAGGAAAAGATATGAAACAAAATCTGAGCTTTTGTTATGACTTTCACATTTCATGCATAAAATCTACTTGCAAACATGAGGAAGATACCAAGCTATTAATAAAGAGCGTGAACACGTCCCCTCAGCCTCTCATGTGCAGTGTTGGAGGGCCAGCCAATAGGAGAGCAAGTTCTCCTTGGGATTTTAGCCGGACTCTATAACCATCATGGCCCCCGGTAGACCCCCACACATATAACAACACTGACTGTAACACCCCCTGCTGTGTTAATGACTGTGCAACACATGTCTGGCTGCTATCCTCTGAAGGTTTCCGAGGTCTCTGTGTATTTTGTAAACTGTGTGCTTCTTGTATATGTTTTTAGCATCTTGGTGAAGCATTAAGCGGTCTTTGGCTCTTTCTGCTGTAACTATAAACATTTCCCCGGCAAATAAAGTATTCTGACTCTGATTACATGCACTAACACCTACTGCATAGAACTGCAGGAGAGGGAACACCACAGAAAGACGATTAGGATCCCTGTGGTCTGAAATGACCTCATGATGTTTGCTACAATAAGCTGAACATTTAGAGAAGGTTCAGCAGCAGATGACTCGTTGAGCCTGTTGAGGAGTGGCTGGCTGCACATTGCACTATTACAACATCATTTGTGATGTTGTAATCCAACTCTCTAAACTGGTTCACCAACAGCTAGCTAATCAGAGCAGACACTGGGCTGTGGTGTCAGTACAACACACTGCTCATTGGAAAACTACAAAAGAAAAGGATCTTTGTTTTGATTTGTTTGACGTCTGTGGGAAAGTCTGAGCCAATTAAGCGTCACGTCAACAAAACGCCACCAGCTAAGTTTCAAACCCTAAGACCATCTGCATACAAGTCCCCTCTAACCTCTTCATGGACACACAGGCTCGATCACACACAAACGTTTACACTTTCATGAATCACCGCTCATCTTTAACCCTTCAAAATAAAAGCATCCTTTATTTGAGATATCTTTTTTCAATGAAGCCAATTGTTGTTGTTTTTTGTTGGTTTGATAACAGGAATCAAGTGTAATGTTCCCTCATATTTTCTTCTTATTCTTCTTCCTCACGTGTCAGAGATTTAATCCGTCCGGCAGCAACTTGTGAGGTCCGTCACTACACAATTCATTACAAGGACATTAAGTCCAATCTTCTTCTTTAGAAGCTTAAATAACACTGAGGTTGAGTCAATAAGTTCAATATTTATTATCTCAACGCCTTGCAGGAATAAAGATCAGACAGGTCCCCACAAAGTATATGCACATGCACACACACACACACACACACACACACACACACACACACACACACACACACACACACACACACCACACACACACACACACACACACACACACACACACACACACACACACACACACACACACACACACACACACACACACACAGTCCTCGAAGAGTTTGCATTGTGAGAAAATATCCTGCATGTACAACCACGTCCTGCTAAACATACAGTGGTATGCAAAAGTTTGGGCACCCCTTAGGAAAACCACTGCATCAGTTTGTCACTTGCTGAGCTTTTGAAGCAGCAACTTCATTTTAACATATGTTATACCTTATGGTAACAGAAACATCTCAGTAGTGAAATAACTTTTATTGGTCAAACAGAAACATGTTTATGTGCATTCAAACAAAAATAGGCATGTGCATAAATTTGGGCACCCCTAAGAAATAATTCCATTAATATTTAGTATTGCCTCCTTTTGCTGCAATAACGGCCTGTAGACGCCTCCTGTAGCCACAGACAAGTCCCTTAAGCCTGGCAGGTGGTATTTTGGCCCATTCTTCCACACAAAACGTCTCCAGTTCAGTCAGGTTTCTTGGCCTCCGTGCATGGACAGCCTTCTTCAAATAAATCCATACATTTTCAATGATGTTAAGGTCTGGGGACTGGGATGGCCATTCCAGAACATTGTACCTGTGCTTCTGCATGAATTCCTTGGTGGATTTTGATCGGTGCTTAGGATCATTGTCCTGCTGAAAAATCCAACCCCGGCGTAGCTTCAACTTTGTGACTGACTCTAGAACATTCTTGTCAAGAATCTCCTGGTACTGTAAGGAATTCATGTGGCCCTCAACTTTAACAAGTTTTCCAGTACCTGTGCTAGCCACACAGCCCCATAACATGATAGATCCTCCACCAAATTTTACAGTGGGCAACAAGTTCTTTTCATTGAATGCAGTGTGTTTTTTTCGCCATGCATACCTGTTCATGTTATGACCAAATAACTCAATCTTGGTCTCATCTGACCACAGTATTTTGTTCCAAAATGCTTCTGGCTTGTCCAGATGTGCTTTTGCATACCTCATGCGACTCTTCTTGTGATTAACACTCAGGAAAGGCTTTTTGCACATCACCCTTCCAATGAGCTCTTCCTGGTGCAAAGTACGCTGGATTGTGGAACGGTGAACAACTACACCATCAGCAGCCAGATGTTGTTGTAGTTCTCTGGAGGTGGTCTGTGGCTTCTCTGTGACCATTTTCACCATCCTTCGCCTGTGCCTTTCCCCTATTTTTGTCGGCCTACCACATCTTTCCTTCACACGGACTGTTCCTGTGGCCTTCCATTTCACAACTACGTTTCTGACTGTGGAGACAGACAGTTTAAACCTGTCAGATAATTTTTTGTACCCTTCTCCTAATTTATAATGTTGGATTATCTTAGCTTTCAGGTCAGTGGAGAGTTGTTTTGAGGTCCCCATCTTGCCACTCCCTAAGAAAGAACCTAGGCCAGGCACAGCCAGCTATTACCTATGTTAAATAGCCTTTTTCATGATTGGTTCCACCTGTCTTTGTAATTGAAGGTCTAATGAGCTAATCAAAGCAATTTTGTGCAGCAACCTGTCAGCTATAAATCCGTACAGGTGTTGAAATGAATGCTATTTATAAGGGTGCCCAAACTTTTGCACATCCCATTTTTTGCATTTTATTTTATTATAATAAAACTATGTAATGCTACCCTAAGAATTTTGGTCTGGAAAACACTAAAACGTCTACATCTTTGTAGGAAAACAAATGTTGTTGCTGTGATCTTCTATTATAAAGGAAAAGCAAATTGTCATGAAATCTCAGAGGGGTGCCCAAACTTTTGCATACCACTGTATATATTACACATGCATGCACGCACACACACACGCACGCACACACACGCACACACACACACACACACACACACACACGCACACACAAAAACACACACACACACACACACACACACACACACACACACACACACACACACACACACACACACACACACACACACACACACACATGCTGACCCACCAGTTGTGCACACATGATGAGGAACTAGTTTTTTTTTGGAACAACGCACAAAGGAAAGTGTAGCTGGGTCAGAGAGGCATGAAACATCCGGAGTTTGGACTTCAGCGTCCTGAAACCCATCGCGAAATACGAGCTGATGTGAAATCAGGCGCGGAGCAAACGGCTGACTCTGCAGAAATAGCTGCAACTCGAGTCGGGGGTTTGTTCAGTCTGTCTGAAAAGCTGAAAACCAAAACATCTAAAGATTCTGGGAAGTTTTTCCTTATCCGCTGCAAGTGTCTGAGGACAGAGGGTATCTTCAGATGCAAATGTGTAATTTGTGATGTAAGGCTCTCTATGAATTAGCCTGTTTTCATTCAACTGCCGCCTTAGTTCATCTTTAGCAAAACTAACTTGAATGGTGATTTAATGTGACGTACAGTAGCTGTGAAAACACTCTTTCTGTAGGTCACATTAAATCACCATTCATGTTAGTGTAGCTTGAACTCTGTCAGATATTTGTACTCTTTACCCGACAGTCCCTCTGTTGTATTTATGTATAAGTGATTGCAACATGCAGGAAGTCCTCCCCTCCGTCTTTAAGAAACAGGAATAATGAAGGATCTCCGGGCTGCGTCTCCTCACCTTTGGATATCTTGTCAAAGTCGACATAAAAGCGCAGCATGAGCGAGCCGCTGATGAAGCCGAACGCCGGGCCGATGGAGGTCACAGCGAGCAGGATGCCTGGAAAACAACAGAGAAAACAAATATCTGAGAAACAGAAACAAGGAGAAAGGAAATCCAGGAGGTTCAGTTTCTCTGAGCCAAGCAAAAATATCCACCCTATATTTAGAATTTATAACCAAATAAAATGTTGATTTAAGATTTGAACGTTAATGTTATTCATTTAGACAAAATTAAAGGTTCCACAGAAAGCCTCTCTCTGGTATTCAAATGTCTAAATGTTTAAAGAATGATGACGAGCTCTGCTCTGATTGGCTGGTTTACAAGGAGCAGTCCATGGCTGCCTCAGAGCCCACAGAAGTAAGGGAAGTTCGTGAAACCGTGAGAGATGAACCATGGAGGCTATTGGCATCAACCTCACATGTCTGAGCCTTTATGGAAACCGATGAATCTGAAGAACAGCCAGTTGGTCGGAGATTGGAGAGCAGCGTTACGGAGTGGCGAGTGTTAGCCTTAGTGTTTCCAGCTTCTGGTGTGTGCAGATGTTGGGGCTGGACTACCGTGTGTGACGTCACACACAGGGACTGTTGTAATTCACACATTTTACCGCTGTGATGCATATTCAAGATTTGCACGTGAAGGAGGAAACATGGTGTTTGAGGTTCACGGTATGTCAGCTCAGTGTACCGAGCTCTCCTTATTCCACTCTGCCAAGGTGAATACAGTGTTCCATTCTGTGGCACCTTTAAACGAAAATGCAGTAAAATTCTTTTAAATTGGTAAACTGACACAAAACCAAACCAAAAGATAACAGTTGCAAAACAATACTCAATACACTTATCTAATACAAGAGAAAACACGAGGAAAACAATGATAAACCCCGCAAAGAGATCTGGATGTAACACAAAACGATGCACAATCGAGAAATCACAGAAGGTTCATACAAGACGACAAATACAAAATCCTGCACAGAGAGCAAACATGCAGGAAAAGGTGCAAAGTGACTCAAAAGTCATGCAAAACCACCACATCAGGATGCAAAACAACACAACCTGAACCAAAAGACCCAAACATACTAAAGATAGATACACAATTACAGATGCTACCTGCCCAAAAACACACAATGTAAAACAACTGCAAAGAACCTAACGTTTTATAATCATTACAAATAGATGCAAAAAGACGACAAAGGGACACCCTATAGTTCAGGGGCCTCTTACATGTCTGTCCCAGGCCTCACACTGATTCCAGGAAACAATAAAAACAGGTTTGTTGTGGCGGAGGCTTCAGATTCCACAGGCTGGTGTTACTCTGCAGAGAGCTAACAGCTGATAGCAGCCTGTGAACAGAAAGCTGCACGGGCTCCAGGCGCAGCAATCTATTGGTCCTGAGGTCCAATCAGAGGCTCACTCATGAGGAGTTAACCTACTTCAGCCTTTCATCTCTTTATTTACTCGAGTCTCTATCGTCCAATCAGTAACTAAAGCTCTAACCGGTGATTATGAGCAGGAAGCTGTAAGATAAAACCAGGCATAACACAAGCTGGTGAGTGTGTGTGTGACACCTGAAGCACAAACATGACCCCCATTCCCCTTAATGCTGCTTTAATTGGAACGTTTTAATATGCTTTTAAAGGAAATGCCGACCTCCACTGAGGCTGTCTCCATACATAAGAAATAATAATGTTTACAGAAACTTTTCCAGTCAATAACATAATGCATGCACCCGCCCCGTGATTTGGATCAACTCCAATATGATTTGTGTTCTTCCTGGTTCCGTGCTACACCCTTACACCACCCTTCTTGATAATAAGGCCGGTAATTGTTCTGTAATCATGCAAACACCGGGCAAAACCCAGCAGAAAACATTACTCCTTCAGATGATATAAGTCCTCATTCTACTCTAGTCTGAATTCAAAAATATAACGTTAGAGCAAAATGAACCTAAGGTATCAAAAAACAGAAATCAGTGTCCAGAACGTAAAGGGTTTTAGAGTCATAGGATATTATTGTAGCTCAGTAATGATGTAAAAGTAATTGAAGTAACCGAATTAACAGAAATGGAGGTAGAAGGACCAAAACACATCTGCAAAATGGCTTCGAAGAGATGCCAAAGGACCGGAAAGAAGGAAAAATGAGTGCAAAAAGATGCAAGACGTCTGTGAAGAAGTTTGCAAAGCAACAACAATTTGGTTAAAGCCCAAACAAGACGTAGCAGGACTACAAAGAGAGGCAAACAACCAAAGGAACTACTAACGACTACAACAAACACAAAGAGATGCAAACAAGGGATGATGTCACCATGACTCGACACAAAATGACTACAATAAGAAGGAAAACAATAAAAACACGTAGAATAAAAAGCCCCAAAACAAACAGCAAGACAAAACATGGCCGATGACACTAAACGATGAAACACGATGGCAAACGACCCAATCTCTTCCTTCCAAGCCACCATTAAGTATTTAAATCATGACTCGGCGTTTCCCGGACTCACCGAGGTACAGCGGGGAGTTCTTCCTGCTGGCGTGGTCGTCGATGTACGAGATGCCGAACGGCTGGATGGGCACGGCGGCGATGCCCAGCAACAGCTGACCCATCAGCAGCAGAGGGTAGACCCCCTGCTGGGCCCCGCTCTGCTGCCTGCTGCAGCTCTGATTGGACGAGGAGGTGGAGACGGGGCTCTCTGATTGGCAGAGGCTGGATCTGTTAACGCCGGAGGCTGAAAAATAATAATCAACCCATAGATGTGAGCGTGAAACTTCCCCTCTTCAGCACTGACACTGAGAGAATGGAATTTAATATGACCAGTTTTCTGACATGTGATGTTTACATATACAAATGAGACTTCATTTATTATCTGCTCATTTGCATATTATCCGTCTCAGGTTCATCCTTTTTACTTCATTTTATTTACATTTTTTAGAGTTGAATGAGATCTCTTTATGGATCTCTTTTTTACTAGTGTTTAAAAGTTCACCAGATTTGCATTAATGCCCAAAAGGTTTGAGGCAATGTTTTTTGAAATGTCCTGAATATGAGTTGATTAACAAACATTTCACATTATTAAAATTGATAATAAAAGTTTGCATTAGTATCCAGAATATATTCACAAGATCTTCTACCAGACGTAGTAATACTTCCACAGTTTAGTGCAACTGCAAGTCCTGCATTATTCATAGGATTAGCATCAAATATACGAGAGTAACCAAAACTAATCAGGAACATTTTTGGACTTATTTCCATTTTGAAGGTGATAAAGGTTAAGCTAGGTTATTATACTGCCAGGTATCTTTATCCATAAGTAGCAGGAGAAGAAACTGCTGCTGTAAAGCTAGAGCAAATGTAGGTAAACTAACGAGGAAATATGAAAGGACAAAAGACCAACGTTTATACTAACATATGAAAATGATGAGTTCCAGATATTTATCAAAGAACACTAAGAAGAAGAACCTGAAGATGAGCTTTACCACACAATGAACGGTGTGTGTGTGTGTGTGTGTGTGTGTGTGTGTGTGTGTGTGTGTGTGTGTGTGTGTGTGTGTGTGTGCGCTCTCACAGCTGATGCTGTCCGTGTACTCGTACACGCCCCCCAGGAAGTGCGGCAGCGCCATGATCAGCGAGGCGAGACACGCCAGCAGAGCGCCGCCGCCGATGCAGCGCGGCCGGTGGACCCGACTGCCCAGGAAACTCACGAACACAATGAGGACCGTGTTCCCCACCTACACACACACACACACACACACACACACACACACACACACACACACACACACACACACACACACACACACACACACACACACACACACACACACAGTGAAAACGATCCTCTCTTCCGGTTTGGTTTATCTTATAGTGACATTTCTTTCAGTGAATGCCAGTGGGGCCCTCAGACACTTTGGGGCCCCTGGTTTATCCATCCATGCTTACTGACCTCATTGAAAGAAGCCAGGATCCCGGACTTCTGACTGGAGAAGCCGTAACGTCTCTCGATGGTGGAGATGGAGCTCTTCATGTAGCCCGATACCAACAGCTGAGCCAACTGCAGCAAACTGTGGCAAAACACGAAGAACTGCAGAGAAGGAGAAGAAGAAGGAGGAGGAGGAGGAGAGAGGAGGAGGAGGAGGAGAAGAGAAGGAGGAGGAGGAGGAGGAGGAGGAGGAGAAGATACTGAAACATGGCTCTCTGCAGACGTCAAACTCCTGATTTAATAGACTCCAGGTATCGAGTAATTTATGACACGATGGGTTCATCAGAGTTCTGTGACATGACAGGTCGAGAGGAAATGTTTTCATGAGAACAATACCAGGATGAACTTCAGGAAGGGAAGTTCTCACAGACATGAAGGAAATCTGAGCTGAAAACAACTGAACCTCGAACACAGAGTCGTGCAGATTAAAGAGCGTTTAATTCACACGTAGAAAAGCCACCAGCTCTAAATCCTCCCAGAAAAGCCTGTGAGATTGCACACAAACAAACCTTAATGTTGTTGAAGAGACTCCGGCGTTGGGCAGGGAAGCGTGACTCCTCGGGGTCAGAGGTCATTTTGAGGTCGTTGGCTCCCATGATTTATTTTTTATCACACCAACTGAAGCTCAAACCTGTAAAATACAAACACAGTTTCACTTAAGTAAACTTTCAAAGTCCAGAGTCTGAACACTCACTTTTATGACCTTAAGGAAGTGCATTTAAACATGAATGCGACGCACTGAGCTGCAGCGTTAACGTGCATGGCTGCACGTCTGCACAGAGACAGATGACAGGTGATAGGAGAGTGCAAGCTGCAGACTGAGGTTTGGATGGAAGCCAAAGAGATCACTGCAGGACTAAAACAACATGTCGAGAGAGAGGTAGATGTTTAATGAGGGTTCACAGAAAGAAAAGACCACGCGCTGACAAAGTTCCAACACGGAATGCATGGGACCGTCAGGGTTTCAGACGGGGGGGAACTATTGGCAATCTTTTTAGGACTCCTTGAAGGACTCTTTGAAGGACTCTTTGAAGGACTCTTTGAAGGACTCTTTGAAGGACTCTTTTTAGGACTCTTTGAAGGACTCTTTGAAGGACTCTTTGAAGGACTCTTTTTAGGACTCTTTGAAGGACTCTTTGAAGGACTCTTTGAAGGACTCTTTGAAGGACTCTTTGAAGGACTCTTTGAAGGACTCTTTGAAGGACTCTTTGAAGGACTTGGCTGCTCAATAATGAGAAAAGTTGAGAGTGGTTTTTTAGTCATTCAGCCAATTGAATACTTTTGCTTCCCAATGGTTTAAAGAGTCCTCTGATGGAGCGCCTCGATACCCAATTGGTGGCAAAGTGGAAAATAATGACCCAATTTCCATGACAGGCAGTTGCGTCACGGCCGGGGCCAGGGTTGTACTTTCTGACAATTTGTGAGTGTCCTTACACACCGGGGACACATATGTATGTATTATGTAAAAAGTGAATAGGGGACCTTTAAAAACATTTTATAGCAGCACCTAGTGGCCATTAGGAGGAGCTGCAGGGGGTTATTCTGCGTTACTTCACAGATGGAAACTGTAATGCTTTCCTCTTTCCCCCTCGGTCATGGTCTCTGGAGGTATTTCAGTGATTTGGCTGAGTGACTGCGGGATGGAGGATGACTCCGCTGACTCGTCATTATTTGGTGAAGCTGGGTTAGAAACCAGAGCCTGCCGATTAAATTTAGCTCCACGTGGTTCACCCCGAATCACTGAGGTGAGCTGAGACTTATTGACTTAGCAAAGACATTAAAGATGCTGAAAATGAAGCCTGATGAAATGTGAAACGTGTTGTCGATTTATTTAAATACTTCCAAACTTCATAAAGTACTTTCTACGGCAGAGGTGGAAGGAGTATTCAGATATTTTGCAAAACTAGAAGTCAAACTAGTGAAACCAAAGTGTAGAAATGCTCTGTAGAGTTACACCAAAAGCATCAGAAAGTACTTAAAGTACGAAAGGTAAAAAACATGTTGGTTTCAGATTTACAAAAGTTATATTATTGGATAAAAGTTGATATTTGTTTACTATCTATTTATTAATTTACACTTACTTTGTTTATAATACGTATTTAACTCACACAGTAGAAATGATCCTTTAAAAACAAAAAAACTGAGAATATTCAGTTTTTTAAATAGAGAAAAAAAAACAGTAAAAAAGGAAATAATAATAATAATTCAAAAAACCTAAAATAAGAAAAAGTGCGAATGGAAGTTAAATAACATAATAATTAAAACAAAATGCATTAACGCGTAGCAGCAAGTAAAAATACACTGCTGGTATTTTATGAACTTCATCAAGGGATCAATAAAGTTTGATCTTAGAATAGAATAGAATTACTTTATTGATCCCAATTTGGGAAATGTTTACGCTGCAGCAGCATAAAAACAATCAAGTTACAATACAACATAAAAAACATATACATTTCTGACACAAAATGTACAGAAAATATGAACAGAAACCAAACATACAGCAGGGTGTAATATGCACAATGAGTGTGAGAGGTGTGGAATATTCATAGAATGAATATGGAGTACAGTGTACTGGTTTCAGTCCAGTTCACAGACAGGCTATGGTGCAGAGTTATGGCAGTGGGCAGGACGGTTCTCCTGTACCTGTCCTTGTGACTTACAATAATACATTTATATATTTAGATTAATCTGTAACTCAATCTGTGAGTCCCAAACTGTATTGGAGAAAGTCATTTACCTTGAGTAAAATGATGAAGTAGCAGGAAATGGAGAGTCAAATATACACTGCATTAGCTACTCTCTAACACGGATCAGAACCACACCTCTGTCAGGAGTGAATGAATGTTTTCACTCGTTTGATTTGAAAGTTTGTAAAGTTTGTAAATGAGAACTCACTGTGAGCGCAGCTCCTCTGCGATCCTGCACTGTTCCTCACCCTCTGGGGGGAGGGGGAGGAGCTGGAGCTGGTTCATTCTAATCCCTTTGAAACTGTGAGGACGCCCCCTGCTAGATATCAGTGGGAATGCAGGTTTAACGAATCCGAACCAGAATCCAGTTTATTGCCAGGTGCCTTTACACATTGGTGTCTGGTGGGGCGACCAAAACGACCCAAGAAAAGAAGTGGTAAGAGTGGGCTGAAAATATGAAGATAATTATGTTAAGAAACTATTTATTAAGAAAGAAAAGGCTAAACCCAATTTAAATTAGAATGTACAAAGACACTTAAAAGCTGAAGCAGAAACACTTCTATGGGAATATTTGGCAAACTCCAGTGGAGTGTATTTGAAAGTGGAGGTCTGGAGACGTGCTGAGCCTGCTGCTTTGATCCTTTCAGTTTCAACCTTCAGATTTCTTTCCAAAGTTTTGACAGAATTTCAGACAATTTCTTCAAAATGATCCTTTTTTTCTAAAACATCTGAAGTTTTTTACTGAATTTCAACTTTAGAAAATGTCCCGCTATCTTCCATTATTATAACTCCTTCCTAAAAGCTCTGCCTTTTTTTAAACGACGCCTTTTAAAATGTCATATTTCTAACTTCGTTTTCAGTTTGTTCACTTCTTAGATAAACTCTAACCGCTTTTCAAAATGGGATCAGATGTTACTCTAAGTAAATAATGAATATGCATCAACTAGGGCTACATATAAGAAGAATATCTGTACTTATCACTGTCTCCAACAGGCGACCCTTTTTCAGATGAAAATAAAACAGTATTTTGAATTAATTTGAATAATAATTGGATTCAAATAGCGCCTTTCATTTAACATGTGTGTGTGTGTGTGTGTGTGTGTGTGTGTGTGTGTGTGTGTGTGTGTGTGTGCGCTTGCCTCGGACAGATGTGCTGTTCAGATGGCAGAGGCTGCTGACACACAGAGACTGAATCAGCAGAAACTCTTCAGACTGAGTTTACAAGTTCTGAAACATTTGTCCCAGCAAAGTGATCAAGGTCCAAAAGCACTCTGAATGTGGGGATCCTAAAAGCCCTCGCTAGACGGGACGTAACTCCTGCAGCAGCAGCTCCTCACAGAGCAAGTATTCCCACTGCCCCGGGCGATGAATCTGTCGCCCTTCCGCCATCAGATCTGAGGACGCTGATTGGGTGATTTTATGGTTTGCTCGTATATTTCTCGGGTAGCAACGGTCAGTGATTGGTTGGCTGCTGCAGTTGCTGGGGCTCTTTTCTGAGCGCCCCAGACGACATACTGTCATAATGGTTTAGATTTTATATATTAAACCGTATTGTACGTAAAGCACATACATTCTGATGATAATTAGTTATATATTATTTTGAAATATAAAAATAAAAACAGTATATTTATTACACCGGGGAGGAAGGTGGGGCGGGACCCTCGTGCCCTCTACTGGCCAGCCACCACTGCTCTACAGGTAAAACCAGCAAAACATACAGACACGGCAGACTGAAAAGAGACATGATATAAAAAGCAAACATGAAAGAGGGGCCGAAAGTCAGATTTAGAAAACCAAACCAGATGATTAAGGGCCTCAATGAGGAGGCCAGGTGTATTCAAGAGTTGGGCTTTTATCGCTGATTCCCGAAACTGTAGAAAATTAACTTTTGCATAAAAATGTTGCATTTGACAATCAGCTGAAGATGTAGCGGGGAAAAGTTAGTTGTGAACTGTAAAGAGACCCCTTCATTAAAGACCCTGAATGATCTCACAGTGTTTGTTTGTGGTTTCTAACCAAAAGTTTGTTGAAACTGTTGCATGTTGGGAGCTCAGGGGAGGACGCTGCCCCCTAATGGTCCACCAGTGTGATCACTGTGGCCCCAGCAGCCAGTAATGAGTGTTAGTGTTTCTGAAACATCGTTAATGAGGTCCGCTGTGAGCTGCTTCCTCACTAACACTGATCAACAGTTCCTGATGGTAATGAGCCCTGTGGGAGCAGAGGGGGGCAGGTAATAGATGTTTATCAGCGCTCAGAGGATAAGCAAGCCCCCAGGATCAAGAGCACTCAAACCTGTGACTGCTGCTTTCTGCTATCTCCTCCCTACATGTTATCCTACATCACAAAGGTCAAATGAACCTGGAAAAAGGGGTTAAAACGGGTCAGTTTCATTAAGATTAGCAATCAAAAGATCACAACATATTTCCAATTACATCCCCAATGCTATCATGCTAATAGTCTACAGGTCTCATGTCAATGACCCCTGTTGATGGCATTAGTTCTGCAGGTATCTGGTCAGAACAAAGTAGTAGGAATTGGATCATGAAGCTCATTCCCTTCCAAATTGTCCAAACCTTAAGCTGATATGTAAGCAATAGAAACTGAGAGCAAATATGTGATGTTCCTGTGGGTAGATTCCCTAGAACACGGTGTGATCACCGTTATACTGCCTGGTCCCTCTCATTTCAGTACCTTGATTTACCTGAGAGATAAAGACAATATAAACAAACGGCACTGATTGTGAATTTGGTCCAATTAGGGTTAGCTTTATAATCACATCCATTCATCAATAGTGCTCGGCCTTTGACATGAGATATTGTAGCTTAGCAAAGTATGTGATTTATTGTTAGGTTAGGGTTAGCAGTTTCACCCTGCTTCCAGGGGCTGTGATACGCTGGGCTGAGAAATCCTGCACTTGGCTCTGTGACGGATCAGAACCAACGTGAGTTCTGAAAGTTTCTTGTAACTCTCTGAGGTCGACGCTGACGCCGCAGCAGGAATATATCCGCAACGGAGCGAGCTTAAGTTTCACTCTCAAATGCACAACATAGCCCAGCGCCACACCCTCCCCACACATGGTGCCGCACGTTTGAACCGTTTTCAGGGGATTAGTAATCTGTTGGAGAAAACATGATCTATATTTTTATTCCAAGAAGCGTATGAACAACAATGGATGTCTTTTACGGACATTCATTCATGTTGGAAGTAGATTGAGATGTTCTAGGAGTGAGATACAGGTTCTAGATCTAATTAAGCATCCCATGAAGCATTGCATGAAGTCTGTTGACGAATCAGAGGCTGTTGTAGGTAGACCATGCAGGCCAGCCGCTGCTGTTTTCCCTTTTGTACTTATGGTCTCTTAACTATTTGTACATCCATGTTGTATCCCTGGAGCATATATGCTGATAGCTTAGCTTGTGATGAATACAAACATGTGTATTTCTTGATTAAGCAGCACATGTTTAAAAAGCATCTTTACCAAAAAAGACCAGGCGAGCCAAATGTATGAAAACAGGTGTCTGACCCCTGAGGGTTCAGGCTTTATCTGAGAGAGGCAGGGTTAGGCTGTGGAACACAATTACATGATGTAAGGACCTCTGCTTTGAACACTGGAGTTTAATGATATGGTATAAGACATAAAGAGCTGTGTCTTCTGTAGGAAATATAACATGTACACCCCCACCCCAAATACCAACACTGCTGCAGGAGATCTTGATTAAATACAGAAGGCCGGTCTGAAGGCTGCCGTTTCTCCAGAGACGGAGCGGCTCCCGGTCCGTCGGACCCTGAACGCCTCACTGCGGCAGCTTTATTTCTATTAACCTGCCGGGCACTGAGACACCAGGGATCTCCGAGGCCTCCAGGACTCTCATTACAGCCAACCCTGACTGCAACACACACACACACACAGGCCGGTGTGGACGTCAGATTACAGTAATGGGTCACACACAGAAATACCTCACTCCAACAGTTGAAAATACTATCAACCGTTTCTACAGTTTTGGCTTCTGGAAGAAAGTATCATTGTTAAAACATCTCGACAGACATCGTTAAATATGTTCTGTAATTACCAGCCAGGGACTCAGAGGACTCTGGCTTTTCCCAAACTACATCCGAGTTTTCAATTCAACCTTTCTGTGATTGTTTTGCCTCATTGTCCACTATGAATGCATTTTGTGGGGGTCACTTCCTGTGAGCAGATTGACAATCTACTGTTGATCTGGAAGCATGGAAGATGGGGGGCTGATTCCTCCAGATACCTGGGTGCACAGCTGGCAAAATATGAACTCAAAACTAGGAGAAAGGCCTCAAGAGTGCAGACCTCTACCAAGACCGTGCTGCTATTCGCACGGCTCTATTCCAAAGAGTGATGGGTTATTCATCGTGCCACATAACGGCCAGCAGTTTTTCAGGGAAGTGTTTGGGGGCCCTGTGGTTCTGGAGCCGATACAGCGTCGACACCCTGGGCCTCAAATGCCCAATACAGGTAATAAATATGGTACAAAAACTCAACGTTTTACAGACAAAGCTGCAGACAGATCTTCATATTCCTAATTTGAGTCACCCTTTGTACAAAATGTTTCCATGAAGAATTCAAAATGCCGGGCTACGATTGAGAGTCATTCAAATCTAGGAACAGGATAGAAATAACGTCAGCTGTTTTGTCCCCGTGGGATCATTCAACGTGCACACAGTAAGGAGTCTCTCGATGTCTCAATCCTTCCACTGTTGCTGTTGTTCCAATGCCTTAAACCCACCGGGGCTGCGAGCCGCCTGGTGGCTTCAGGTCGTGGGTTGGGTCTGAGCAGAGGAGCTCTCCTCAACAGAGGGCTTGTTGATCCACCTCAGCTGGTGTGGAGGGAGGCCGGGCGGGCTGAAGGTTCCCTGCAGAGCTGCTGCTGATTCATGTGCTAATTAACCACAGCAGACACAGAGGTGGTGAACCAGTGAGGTCGGGGTTACACTACGTTCCTGAGTCGGGGGACCTAGGGGTCCCGGACCCTCTGAAGCTGCAATCATCTGACATACTGACTTCTTTTATTGACCTTCAAATCAAACCCAAGCACTGACCTCGAAACAGGAAGTGTGAGGCTTTGACCTTTGACCTTTAGGGTCCATCACTCAGAGCTTATTTATCAAGCCCAACTTTACAAAGGCTCTGTTTGTCTCAGTGGCCTTTACAGTTAGTACACAACACAGGATCCAGGACTCAGGATCCAGGACTCAGGATCCAGGACTCAGGATCCAGGACTCAGGATCCAGGACTCAGGATCCAGGACTCAAGATCCAGGACTCAGGATCCAGGACTCAGGATCCAGGACTCAGGATCCAGGACTCAGGATCCAGGACTCAAGATCCAGGACTCAGGACCACAGCGTCAGGCACAGCCAGGACTCAGGATCCAGGACTCAGGATCCAGGACTCAGAATCCAGGACTCAAGATCCTGCACTCAGGATCCAGGACTCAGGATCCAGGACTCAGGATCCAGGACTCAACATCCAGGACTCAGGATCCAGGACTCAGGATCCAGGACTCAGGATCCAGGACTCAGTATCCAGGACTCAGGATCCAGGACTCAGGACCAGAGCGACAGGCACAGCCAGGACTCAGGATCCAGGACTCAGGATCCAGGACTCAGGATCCAGGACTCAAGATCCAGGACTCAGGATCCAGGACTCAGGATCCAGGACTCAGGATCCAGGACTCAGGATCCAGGACTCAAGATCCAGGACTCAGGACCACAGCGGCAGGCACAGCCAGGACTCAGGATCCAGGACTCAGGATCCAGGACTCAGGATCCAGGACTCAAGATCCTGGACTCAGGATCCAGGACTCAGGATCCAGGACTCAGGACTCAGGATCCGAACTCAGGATCCAGGACTCCGGATCCAGGACTCAGGATCCAGGACTCAGGATCCAGGACTCAGGACCACAGCGGCAGGCACAGCCACGACTCAGGATCCAGGACTCAGGATCCAGGACTCAGGATCCAGGACTCAGGACCACAGCGGCAGGCACAGCCACGACTCAGGATCCAGGACTCAGGATCCAGGACTCAGGATCCAGGACTCAGGATCCAGGACTCAGGATCCAGGACTCAGGATCCAGGACTCAGGATCCAGGACTCAAGATCCAGGACTCAGAACCACAGCGACAGGCACAGCCACGACTCAGGATCCAGGACTCAGGATCCAGGACTCAGGCCCACAGCGGCAGGTACAGCCAAAACTCAGGATCCAGGACTCAGGATCCAGGACTCAGGATCCAGGACTCAGGATCAAGGACTCAGAACCACAGCGACAGGCACAGCCACGACTCAGGATCCAGGACTCAGGATCCAGGACTCAGGATCCAGGACTCAGGACCACAGCGGCAGGCACAGCCACGACTCAGGATCCAGGACTCAGGATCCAGGACTTAGGATCCAGGACTCAAGATCCAGGATTCAGGATCCAGGACACAATATCCAGGACTCAGGATCCAGGTCTCAAGATCCAGGACTCAGGACCACAGCGGCAGGCACAGCCAGGACTCAGTATCCAGGACTCAGGATCCAGGACTCAAGATCCTGGACTCAGGATCCAGGACTCAGGATCCAGGACTCAGGACTCAGGATCCGAACTCAGGATCCAGGACTCCGGATCCAGGACTCAGGATCCAGGACTCAGGACCACAGCGGCAGGCACAGCCACGACTCAGGATCCAGGACTCAGGATCCAGGACTCAGGATCCAGGACTCAGGACCACAGCGGCAGGCACAGCCACGACTCAGGATCCAGGACTCAGGATCCAGGACTCAGGATCCAGGACTCCGGATCCAGGACTCAGGATCCAGGACTCCGGATCCAGGACTCAGGATCCAGGACTCAAGATCCAGGACTCAGAACCACAGCGACAGGCACAGCCACGACTCAGGATCCAGGACTCAGGATCCAGGACTCAGGATACAGGACTCAGGATCCAGGACTCAGGACCACAGCGGCAGGCAATGCCACGACTCAGGATCCAGGACTCAGGATCCAGGACTCAGGATCCAGGACTCAAGATCCAGGATTCAGGATCCAGGACACAATATCCAGGACTCAGGATCCAGGACTCAGGATCCAGGTCTCAAGATCCAGGACTCAGGACCACAGCAACAAGCACAGCCACGACTCAGGATCCAAGACTCAAGATCCAGGACTCAGGACCACAGCGGCAGGCACAGCCAGGACTCAGGATCCTGGACTCAACATCCAGGACTCAGGACCACAGCGACAGGCACAGCCACAACTCAGGATCCAGGACTCAGGATCCAGGACTTAGGATCCAGGACTCAGGATCCAGGACTCAAGATCCAGGACTCAAAATCCAGGACTCAGGATCCAGGACTCAGGATCCAGGACTCAAGATCCAGGACTCAGGACCACAGCGGCAGGCACAGCCACGACTCAGGATCCAGGACTCAGGACCCCAGCAACAGGCACAGCCACGACTCAGGATCCAGGACTCAGGATCCAGGATCCAGGACTCAGGACCCCAGCAACCGCCACGACTCAGGATCAAGGACTTAGGATCCAGGACTCAGGACCACAGCGACAGGCACAGCCACGACTCAGGATCAAGGACTCAAGATCCAGGACTCAGGCCCACAGCCGCAGGTACAGCCACGACTCAGGATCCAAGACTCAAGATCCAGGACTCAGGCCCACAGCAGCAGGCACAGCCACGACTCAGGATCCAGGACCCAAGATCCACGCCTTAGGACCACAGCTACAGGCACAGCCCCAACTCAGGATCCAGGAATCAGGACCACAACAAGAAGTACAGCCACGACTCGGCATCCAGGACTCAGGATCCACTACTCTGGATCCAGGACTCAAGATCCACTGCTGAGGATCCACGACTTGGCATCCACTACTCAGGATCCAGGACTCAGGACCACAGCGGCAGGCACAGCCATGACTCAGGATCCAGGACTCAGGATCCAGGACTCAGGATCCAGGACTCAGGACCACAGCGGCAGGCACAGCCACGACTCAGGATCCAGGACTCAGGATCCAGGACTCAGGCCCACAGCGGCAGGTACAGCCACAACTCAGGATCCAGGACTCAAGATCCAGGACTCAGGCCCACAGCGGCAGGCACAGCCACGACTCAGGATCCAGGACTCAGGACCACAGCGGCAGGCACAGCCACGACTCAGGATCCAGGACTCAGGATCCAGGACTCAGGATCCAGGACTCAGGATCCAGGACTCAGGATCCAGGACCCAAGATCCAGGATTCAGGATCCAGGACACAATATCCAGGACTCAGGATCCAGGACTCAGGATCCAGGTTTCAAGATCCAGGACTCAGGACCACGGCAACAAGCACAGCCACGACTCAGGATCCAAGACTCAAGATCCAGGACTCAGGACCACAGCGGCAGGCACAGCCAGGACTCAGGATCCTGGACTCAACATCCAGGACTCAGGACCACAGCGACAGGCACAGCCACAACTCAGGATCCAGGACTCAGGATCCAGGACTTAGGATCCAGGACTCAGGATCCAGGACTCAAGATCCAGGACTCAAAATCCAGGACTCAAGATCCAGGATTCAGGATCCAGGACACAATATCCAGGACTCAGGATCCAGGACTCAGGATCCAGGTCTCAAGATCCAGGACTCAGGACCACAGCAACAAGCACAGCCACGACTCAGGATCCAAGATCCAGGATCCAGGACTCAGGACCCCAGCAACAGGCACAGCCATGACTCAGGATCTGCAACTCAGGATCCAGGACTCAAGATCCAGGACTCAGGACCCCAGCAACAGGTACAGCCACGACTCAGGATCCAGGATCCAGGACTCAGGACCCCAGCAACAGGCACAGCCATGACTCAGGATCTGCAACTCAGGATCAAGGATCCAGGACTCAGGACCCCAGCAACAGCCACGACTCAGGATCCAGGACTCAGGACCACAGCGACAGGCACAGCCCACGACTCAGGATCAAGGACTCAGGATCCAGGACTCAGGACACAGCGGCAGGTACAGCCACAACTCAGGATCCAAGACTCAAGATCCAGGACTCAGGCCCACAGCCGCAGGTACAGCCACAACTCAGGATCCAAGACTCAAGATCCAGGACTCAGGCCCACAGCGGCAGGTACAGCCACAACTCACGATCCAGGACTCAAGATCCAGGACTCAGGACCACAGCAGCAGGCACAGCCACGACTCAGGATCCAAGACTCAGGATCCAGGACTCAGGACCACAGCAACAGGCACAGCCACGACTCAGGATCCAGGACCCAAGATCCATGACTTAGGACCACAGCTACAGGCACAGCCCCAACTCAGGATCCAGGAATCAGGACCACAACAAGAAGTACAGCCACGACTCGGCATCCAGGACTCAGGATCCACTACTCTGGATCCAGGACTCAAGATCCACTGCTGATGATCACGACTTGGCATCCACTACTCAGGATCCAGGACTCAGGATCCACTAATCTGATCAGCCATAAGCTTTACCAAAAAAGAAGGTCTAAAGCGCATTCTTAAAAACGGATAGGGTTTCTGCCACCGAACATTCAGATGAGGCCTGGACCTTTGTATTTAAGATTAGGCGTTGCTCTTGAATGAATACCATTAAGCATTGACTTCAAATTGAGCTACACATTGACAGTTAAGGTTAAGCATGAACTTCATTAATTATCCTTTATATCAATGAAACCATTTTTAACAATGACATTAATCAAATCAAGGGGGTCACAACCTTAGTGTTGAAAGAACTGCCTGGTATTCTCCTAAATGAATCTCCTAAAACACTCTCATACAATACAGTAATATCAAAATGACATTCAATTTCAATACATTTGAATATCTCATCAACAAGGCAATTAGTGAGGCCGGGTTGCCCATCGCTACCAGTTGGATGACTTGATGTTCAGTCACCCAGGACTCCAGAACATCTCTTATAAAATGGAGACACATGTGATGCTGTTCTGTCAGACGGCTGCGGGTGAGAAGCTGTGACAACAGGCACGGAAAGAGAAGTTTAAGGTATTACTGCCATGCTTTTGATTATTTAATCACTGAAATATTTTGAATGCATCCTCTGTTTACATTTGCAGAAACTTATACCTTGTGTGAGAGTGATTTTTGTGACCAATCAGCACCCCCCCCCCCCATTTGTGTCTTTCTTTTCAGATTGATGGAAAACTACACCTTCAACAGCTTTTACATCCAGCTGGAGGGGTTAAAGGTCACCGAAATGTCCCTGTACCCTGTGTTTTTCTTCTTCTTTTTCTCATACCTTTTTATTATGGTGGCAAATGTGGGAATTTTAATCCTGGTTTTAATTGACAAGAACCTTCAACAGCCCATGTACCTTCTTTTCTGCAATCTACCTCTGAATGATATTCTTGGAAACTCTATCTTAGTTCCTCGTTTGCTTGCAGATACCCTGCGTCCCCCCTCTGAGCGCCTCATCAGTTATCCAGAGTGTGTGCTGCAAGCTTTTACTACACACATGTTTGGTGCCACCTGTCACACGGTGCTCATCATCATGGCTGTTGACAGATATGTGGCCATCTGTAACCCCCTGCGCTATACGTCCATAATGACCAACAAGATGGTGATCAAGCTGACCGTTTCTGCCTGGGGAGTGGCCTTCGTTATGGTCGGGATTCTGCTGGGTCTGACCATACGGCTGAACCGATGTAGGACTATGATTACCAATCCTTACTGTGACAATGCTGCTCTGTTCAAACTGTCCTGTGAGAGTGTGTTCATTAATAATGTGTATGGCCTCACGTTCACTGTGGTTCTGTTCACGGTTTCAATCGGCAGCATGGTGATCACCTACAGTAAGATCACTGTGGTCTGTCTCACCAGTAAGAGCCAGTCTCTGAACAGTAAAGCCCTGAAGACCTGCAGCACTCACCTCTCTGTATATCTGATTATGTTACTCAGCGGTATGCTTGTCATCCTCCTGCATCGCTTCCCTCAGTACTCAGACTACAGAAAACTTGCTGCCATTTTATTCCACATCATCCCCGGCAGCCTGAACCCTATCATTTACGGGGTTCAGTCCAAAGAGATACGCAGATTCCTGTCACAGTTGTTTCTGCGTAAAAAGGTTTTGCCATCGTTGTAATGTCGATACAAATAAACAGGTATATATATATATATATATATATATATATATATATACGTGTTTATAAGAAGGAGTATGCCTGTGTGTGTTTGTTTTGTGCAGATTAAATGCGCGGTCAGATAAGTACTAAGTTGTGAAAAGATTGCTGACGTTTTAAAAATCAACATTTGCTTCATGACTCCATTATTTGCTGTAATGAAACGAAGCGTTAATTTATCCTTATTGATTATCTTGATGACATCACACTTGATAATGTCTGAATGTCTTTCAGGTTGTTGTTGCAAACACTGTGAAGCTTTTGTACTTTATGAAGGAAACGTTTCTGAACAGCTGATTTGTCTATGAAAGTCTCCCTTCTTAAACCTTTATTCACTGAAATCTAAAGGATGTTTTCTGATGCTTTAAAATGTATTTGATAACCAAAGTATTGTATAGTCCAGTTCTGAGGTCTTTACTCTGAGAGAGGGGACCACATCAGTCCAGTTCTGAGGTCTTTACACTGAGAGAGGGGGTCACATCAGTCCAGTTCTGAGGTCTTTACACTGAGAGAGGGGATCACATCAGTCCAGTTCTGAGGTCTTTACACTGAGAGAGGGGGTCACATCAGTCCAGTTCTGAGGTCTTTACACTGAGAGAGGGGATCACATCAGTCCAGGTCTGAGGTCTTTACTCTGAGAGAGGGGATCACATCAGTCCAGTTCTGAGGTCTTTACACTGAGAGAGGGGATCACATCAGTCCAGGTCTGAGGTCTTTACTCTGAGAGAGGGGACCACATCAGTCCAGTTCTGAGGTCTTTACACTGAGAGAGGGGATCACATCAGTCCAGGTCTGAGGTCTTTACACTGAGAGAGGGGACCACATCAGTCCAGTTCTGAGGTCTTTACTCTGAGAGAGGGGATCACATCAGTCCAGGTCTGAGGTCTTTACACTGAGAGAGGGGATCACATCAGTCCAGTTCTGAGGTCTTTACACTGAGAGAGGGGATCACATCAGTCCAGTTCTGAGGTCTTTACACTGAGAGAGGGGTTCACATCAATCCAGTTCTGAGATCTTTACTCTGAGAGAGGGGATCACATCAGGCCAGTTCTGAGGTCTTTACACTGAGAGAGGGGATCACATCAGTCCAGTTCTGAGGTCTTTACACTGAGAGAGGGGTTCACATCAATCCAGTTCTGAGATCTTTACTCTGAGAGAGGGGATCACATCAGTCCAGTTCTGAGGTCTTTACTCTGAGAGAGGGGACCACATCAGTCCAGTTATGAGGTCTTTACTCTGAGAGAGGGGGTCACATCAGTCCAGTTATGAGGTCTTTACTCTGAGAGAGGGGATCACATCAGTCCAGTTCTGAGGTCTTTACTCTGAGAGAGGGGGTCACATCAGTCCAGTTATGAGGTCTTTACTCTGAGAGAGGGGGTCACATCAGTCCAGTTCTGAGGTCTTTACTCTGAGAGAGGGCACTTTGAGCTGCTGTATAAATGAAACCTCAGAGACCAGATCTTTGAGGAGCAGGAAGGCGGGCCTGCTTCCTTCGGCTCAGAGTTGTTTTACTATGAAGTCTTTCTAATCTTACATCCTTTGAGAGTGAGAACTGTTTTCTGGTTAATCTGATATTTATTTTACACACAATCCATGATTTATGTTCACGATAAACGATAACAGTTACAAACATATGAAAGCTCACATTCATTACATTTCATTCAGCGTCCTCACAAATACAGGAACAGCCGTCATTACTAACAACCACTATTAACATGAATAATTAATAGTACCTTAATTTAATACACATTCATTTATCGTGAACCGACAAATGAATGATACTAAATAACATTTACCTGTCTTTAATAATGCTATAGTTCCTGTTTGTATATCTCTACTTTATGTTATGAACGCTATATACAATATTAAGTACCAAAGGATTCAGAAAACCTCATCAAACATTACATAGACTTTGTGCCAGAATCTATGTATTAAAAATAACTGGTGTCTTATTGTTAATTAGATGCTTTAATTAACAATTTATAAGATATTGTAAACCTTAAAAGTTGCCGTCCTGATAATAGATGTTAAAGATAGATGAGTAAGAATGAAGCTGATATAACACATTACACATTATGGTGTGTTCAACATAACCTGTAAACAGTAATCACTTGTTATAAGGAAGCCAAATAATGAATACAGTTTAATTAACTATTCATTTCAATAAGTGTGGTGAAAATATTCAAAGATCAGGATCATTTTTAACATGTCAGCACTAACTTCCATTAAAGACAAACTGCTTCTAAATAACTGGATTTATTTGATTGTTTCTGTTCAGAATTAAAACGATGGCAAAACCTTTTTACGCAGAAACAACTGTGACAGGAATCTGCGTATCTCTTTGGACTGAACCCCGTAAATGATAGGGTTCAGGCTGCCGGGGATGATGTGGAATAAAATGGCAGCAAGTTTTCTGTAGTCTGAGTACTGAGGGAAGCGATGCAGGAGGACAATGAGGAATCCACTGAGTAACATAATCAGATATACAGAGAGGTGAGTGCTGCAGGTCTTCAGGGCTTTACTGTTCAGAGACTGGCTCTTATTCATCAGACAGACCACAGTGATCTTACTGTAGGTGATCACCATGCTGCCGATTGAAGATGTTAACAGAACCACAGTGAACGTGAGGCCATACACATTATTAATGAACACACTCTCACAGGACAGTTTGAACAGAGCAGCATTGTCACAGTAAGGATTGGTAATCATAGTCCTACATCGGTTCAGCCGTATGGTCAGACCCAGCAGAATCCCGACCATAACGAAGGCCACTCCCCAGGCAGAAACGGTCAGCTTGATCACCATCTTGTTGGTCATTATGGACGCATAGCGCAGGGGGTTACAGATGGCCACATATCTGTCAAAAGCCATGATCATGAGCACCGTGTGACAGGTGGTAGCAAACATGTGTGTAGTAAAAGCCTGCAGCACACACTCTGGATAACTGATGAGGCGCTCAGAGGGGGGCCTCAGTATGTCTATGAGCAAACGAGGCACCATGATAGAGTTCCCAAGGATATCATTAAAGGGCAGGTTGCAGAAAAGAAGGTACATGGGCTGCTGAAGGTTCTTGTCAATAACAATCAGAACAACAATCCCCACATTCACCAACATAATAATAAGGTATGAGAAAAAGAAGAAGAAGAACACAGGGTACATGGACTTCTCCGTGACTTTTAGCCCCTCCAGCTGGAGAGTAAAGCTGTTAAAGGTGTAGTTCTCCATCAACCTGAAGAAAGGAAACACAAAAAAGATGGATACTGATGAGTCACAAAGGCTCCACGATCGATTCAATACATGTTAGACAATTTCAAATGTTCATCAGGGAGAGAATTAAAGCACTAAAGCATTATATTACCTCTAGTTTATTTCCCGTCACCAAATACTGAGCAGCCCCCTCCTGACAGAACGCTTCCACCTCTGTCTCAACTTTTAAAGAGACGCTCTGCAGTCACAACGTGGCTGATGTGACGTCCAGGGATCATGCTCGGCGTCTCCCCCTGGTCCAAACCCAACACAGTATACCCGCAGCTCCACGGTTGTTGGAGGTAACAGGGCTTAGAGGGACATCTTCAGTCACACGTTCAGAGACCTGTGTCTCCGTTTGGCCTTCCCGGTGTAGCGTCACGTCTTTCTAGACGCTACAGTAGTCTAGCTGCAGATCATGGAGTCCTCGTGTGAACCTGGAAATGTTGAAACCCCAAAGTGTTATGTTAGAAATGTATAGTAGGGGTCCCCAGCACATAGAAACTGCTGGATGCTAACCTGCATATGTTGGGCAATTAGCATAAATTAGCATAAGTTAGCATATGGGGACAATAGTTAAAAATGGATGGCTGATCTGGACAGTTTGAAGTGGTTTGGGGAGTTAATGAAGATGCTGAGTCCATTTATGACATTTTCAGTATAAAAAATGACAGTTTCTACCAGAAAATGCCAATATCTGTTCTCTCTGTGGGCAGATTTTGATACATTTTGGTTCAATTTGGCAGATCTATGGGACTATTGATCACCTGGATTGGACAGATTGCTTATTTGTTGAAAAACGATTGTCCACTGTAGAAGTAATAATATTCATCTTGTGCCCTCTGTTTCCAAAGGTGCCGACACTGCTCATGGTATTTAAAATCAGCCCACAGAAGGTACAAATATGTTAATTGTCTGGTTAAAACTGCTATTTGTATTTCAGAAATGGACTCAGCCTCCTCAATATCCTCCAAAACCACTCCAGATTGGTTCTAGTTAGGCCATAATGCCATTCATTTCAATTTCAATGGACACAACTAATGCTAATTGTGCAAATATATATATATATATATATATATATATATATTTTAAACTTTTGTGAATTATTGTGTTAAAAGATGTCACTAACTTTAGTTTAATGTAAGTATTGAAAAGATTATTCATAATTCTGATGCTTTTTCACGTTCTATCCAACGCCCGCCTTAACCAGAGTATTTGCAGGAAGTGAGGTTTCTTCTGATCTGATGCTTTGAGTTCAATCAGGAAATACTTCATTTTTTAAAGGACATTTATTGACACATGCACCATATGATAGAAATGATAAAAGTGGTGATTAAACCTGGTCCTGGGCGATGGATGAAGGTGTGTATTTATTCAAGTGTATTCATTTAGCATGAGAAACAAACAACATAACAGCTGACGCAATCTTAAAGGTGTGACTAATGGAACAATTGATCTTCTAATACCTCTGTTCTACCATGTGTTCATAACTCATGGCTGATAACAATTACCTTCTTATCACAGAAACTATTCCGAACACATTCAAACCTTCCCACTGTGTTCAGAATGTGTTGATGACTACCATAGATCTGTTGAACATCAGATAGATTGACCAGGAACGGATTGTTAACAATTAACAAGTATTATCTGAATGTCTGCATTATGTCTATAGATGACACATGGAGTGTTCATTCATAATTTAACGAGGTAATGTAAGAGCCATCCAAAGGATCTTTACAGGCGCTTTAGAAAGGAATAAATAAGGTCTAAAATGATTTGGACAACTATCCTAAAGTTACAACTGATGGGAATAATACGCTGTTAAAGAGTTAGTGGCCAAAGCATCCATAAGCATTACTCAGACAGAGTCAATACTTTGGTTATTAAATACGTTTTAAAGCATCAGAAAACATCCTTTAGATTTCAGTGAATAAAGGTTTAAGAAGGGAGACTTTCATAGACAAATCAGCTGTTCAGAAACGTTTCCTTCATAAAGTACAAAAGCTTCACAGTGTTTGCAACAACAACCTGAAAGACATTCAGACATTACCAAGTGTGATGTCATCAAGATAATCAATAAGGTTAAATTAACGCTTCGTTTCATTACAGCAAATAATGGAGTCATGAAGCAAATGTTGATTTTTAAAACGTCAGCAATCTTTTCACAACTTAGTACTTATCTGACCGCGCATTTAATCTGCACAAAACAAACACACACAGGCATACTCCTTCTTATAAACAGGTATATATATATATATATATGTGTTATTATTAGGAATTAATACGCAGAAACAACTGTGACAGGAATCTGCGTATCTCTTTGGACTGAACCCCGTAAATGATAGGGTTCAGGCTGCCGGGGATGATGTGGAACAAAATGGCAGCAAGTTTTCTGTAGTCTGAGTACTGAGGGAAGCGATGCAGGAGGATGACAAGCATACCGCTGAGTAACATAATCAGATATACAGAGAGGTGAGTGCTGCAGGTCTTCAGGGCTTTACTGTTCAGAGACTGGCTCTTATTCATCAGACAGACCACAGTGATCTTACTGTAGGTGATCACCATGCTGCCGATTGAAGATGTGAACAGAACCACAGTGAACGTGAGGCCATACACATTATTAATGAACACACTCTCACAGGACAGTTTGAACAGAGAGGCATTGTCACAAAACGGATTGGTAATCATAGTCCTACATCGGTTCAGCCGTATGGTCAGACCCAGCAGAATCCCGACCATAACGAAGGCCACTCCCCAGGCAGAAACGGTCAGCTTGATCACCATCTTGTTGGTCATTATGGACGCATAGCGCAGGGGGTTACAGATGGCCACATATCTGTCAACAGCCATGATGATGAGAACCGTGTGACAGGTGGTCCCAAACATATGTGTGGAGAACGCCTGCAGCACACACTCTGGATAACTGATGAGGCGCTCAGAGGGGGGCCTCAGTATGTCTATGAGCAAACGAGGCACCATGATAGAGTTCCCAAGGATATCATTAAAGGGCAGGTTGCAGAAAAGAAGGTACATGGGCTGCTGAAGGTTCTTGTCAATAACAATCAGAACAACAATCCCCACATTCACCAACATAATAATAAGGTATGAGAAAAAGAAGAAGAAGAACACAGGGTACATGGACTTCTCCGTGACTTTTAGCCCCTCCAGCTGGAGAGTAAAGCTGTTAAAGGTGTAGTTCTCCATCAACCTGAAGAAAGGAAACACAAAAAAGATGGATACTGATGAGTCACAAAGGCTCCACGATCGATTCAATACATGTTAGACAATTTCAAATGTTCATCAGGGAGAGAATTAAAGCACTAAAGCATTATATTACCTCTAGTTTATTTCCCGTCACCAAATACTGAGCAGCCCCCTCCTGACAGAACGCTTCCACCTCTGTCTCAACTTTTAAAGAGACGCTCTGCAGTCACAACGTGGCTGATGTGACGTCCAGGGATCATGCTCGGCGTCTCCCCCTGGTCCAAACCCAACCCAGTATACCCGAAGCTCCACGGTTGTTGGAGGTAACAGGGCTTAGAGGGACATCTTCAGTCACACGTTCAGAGACCTGTGTCTCAGTTTGGCCTTCCCGGTGTAGCGTCACGTCTTTCTAGACGCTACAGTAGTCTAGCTGCAGATCATGGAGTCCTCGTGTGAACCTGGAAATGTTGAAACCCCAAAGTGTTATGTTAGAAATGTATAGTAGGGGTCCCCAGCACATAGAAACTGCTGGATGCTAACCTGCATATGTTGGGCAATTAGCATAAATTAGCATAAGTTAGCATATGGGGACAATAGTTAAAAATGGATGGCTGATCTGGACAGTTTGAAGTGGTTTGGGGGGTTGATGAAGATGCTGAGTCCATTTATGGCATTAAATCAGAAATTCCAATATCTGTTCTCACTGTGGGCTGGTTTTGATCAGCTTAAGGTGGATTTGGCAGATTTAGGGGGTTCCCTATATGCTCCCTGGTTTAAACTGCTGACTGACTCAGCTTCCTCAATAACCTCCACAACCACTCCAGACGTGTTCTACTTGGTCAGTTTCAATTAATGCAACTTATACTTTAACTTATGCAAATTTCCCAACATATTGAGGTTAGCAGTTTCTATGTGCTGGGGACCCCTACCATACATTTCTATCATAAAGCTTTGGGGTCTCAACATTTCCAGGTTCACAATACTGGCAACTAGACTATTAATTAGGCAAACAGTGTAGCTAGAGAAGTGCATTAACCACATGCTGTTGTAACCTAAACTATAGGTTTACCTTTAGTGGGTCTTCCTGGAACACCAAGTTGGGACCATCAACATCAAATCACCTTTTCTTACCACAATGACAACATGCACAAACTGTAATGCAAGGTCTAAATCAAATGAGAGTCACCTAGCTGATGATTTAAGCTGGAATTGAAATGGTGCCTCACACGAGGCCCCAATAAACCCGGGGGTTCAGTATCGGGTTATGAATGAATATTAATAAATACATATACATATTCCTAAAATCCTGAATAAAGCTTGATAAGTTTAATTCAATTAAAAGAGTGTTATTGTATTTAAAGGCATCAATGTGGTGTATTTTAGGGTTCGGTTAGATGGGGTTAGGGTTCGGGTTAGATGGGGTTAGGGTTCGGGTTAGATGGGGTTAGGGTTCGGGTTAGATGGGGTTAGGGTTCGGGTTAGATGGGGTTAGAAACAAATGGAGTAATGTCTCATGATGAAGGTTTTAAGGGGGTATGGTTTCTGTTCCTCTGCACCGTAACATCAGGACACGTTATCTCCTACAGTCACTGGGTTAGTGCCATTCTATCAGATGTATTCTGTACACTAAAGGGGGAAAAACCCGAGCATACACATGTTTTAATGTCTGTTTGAAATCATTATGAGTGTGATTGCTATCACTATGGACACGCTGCACACAGAGTCACTCGTTACTAAGTGACAGGTGACGCTCCAGGTAAAGGCCTGAGATGCACTGAATATAAGTGCTGCAGCAGCTCCAGGTTGGGTCTTAGGGTGGAGGGGGCGTCATGGTACGACAAGGTTACGCTTCCCCCCACCTGCAGCTGGAGATAGCGTGTGTACCTCTGAAATATGTAGCTATTCTGTAATAACAGCGTGTTTCCTTTATTTGCATTTTACACTTTCTTTGAAGAGGGGACGATTGAGTCTGCTGTTTAAACATCAAATATAATATATGGAAAAGCCTTAACTTTAATATTCAATACTCCAGGTGAGACATTGCTGTTGATTACAGGCTTGATTATGCTTTGTCTTGTATTCATCTTCTGGACTGTAAACTCTTCCCTGTGTTCTTTGTGTGTCTGATTGGACGTCAGTGGGATCAGGGTCAGAGTAAAATAAGACATGAATCATCTTTGTGTTTAAAACCTGCATTACAATAACCTGATGCCTTTTCTCTAGCTTCTTCCTGATAGTCATTCTGTCCACATGACTGCTTATCTACGATGAAGCTGGAAGAGTTGACTGTACTGTACTGTTCGTTATTAAATGTGCAGTATATTAAATGTAGAGCATGACGCTCCGCCCTTTCTGCTTTGTAAAACATTGTTGTTGTTTTCACAGGAACTTTGCAGGGACATAGAGATGGAAAACCTGACTCTGAATGAGGATACCCTCCTCCTGGAGGGGTTAAAGGTCTCCCCTCAGTCCACCATCCCCTCCTTCGTCCTCCTCCTCCTCATCTACATCTTTGTCCTTGTGTCTAACATCACGCTGGTGGTGCTCATCACTTCCAGCAGTAGCCTGCACCAGCCCATGTACCTGCTGTTCTGCAACATGAGTGTTAATGACATCTTTGGGGCAACGATTGTCACCCCGCACGTTCTCCGGGACATCTTTATCCCTCCATCAGAGCGGTACATTCGCTACATCGACTGCGCCTTCCAGGCCTTCTGCGTTCACCTCTACGCCGGCACATCCCACACCGTGCTCATGATCATGGCGTTCGATCGCTACGTGGCCATCTGCAACCCGCTGCACTACGCCACCATCATGACCCACAGGATGGTGCTGGGTCTGTCGGTGTGGGCGTGGTCGACCACGTTCATCGCGGTCTCGATCCTCATCGGCCTCAGCGTGCGGCTGTCTCGCTGCAGGAAGGTGATACCCAACCCGTTCTGCGACAACGCCTCCCTCTTCAACCTGTCCTGCGAGAGCGTGCTCATCAACAACATCTACGCCCTCGGCTACACCGTGGTGCTGCTGGGCTCCTCCATCATCAGCGTCACGCTCACCTACCTGAGGATCGCCACGGTGTGTCTGCGCAGTAAGAACCAGGCCCTGAACAGCAAGGCGCTGCAGACCTGCGGCACGCACCTGGCCGTGTACGTCTTCATGCTGGGGTCCGCCCTCATCATCATCACCCTGCACCGCTTCCCGCAGATGTCGGACTACAGGAAGGTGGTGTCAGTTTTATGTGAAGCCACTTTGCCTGCTTTCAACGCCATCATCTACGGGCTGCAGATCAAAGCGATAAAGCAGAAGATTACGTTTTTGTTCCGCAGCAGACGCGTTCAGATGAAATAGAACGTTTCTGCAGCAATCATGTTGGAAGGACTGCTGTTGTAAATATGTTCATACCAAATAAATACTGGCTTCAGCAGATTGTTGAGCCATGATAATCTGATGATCGTTTTACATTCATTGCACATTTTTACAAAAAGTTTTCAAAATGAATAAATGATCATCAATAAACCCTCGTCATTCATGGAGAAAATGTTCTGAGAGTCATGCATTTTAAAACCAGAGAGACCAGGAGAGTTTATGCATCATCAAAGACATGTTGAATGAAACAAAGCTAAGGGTTATTGGACTAAAGAGGAGTTGAGGAACAGGTTTCTTAAGAGTGAAGTGTTCACACATTGTTTAATGACATTGCCTTTCTCATTGCATCTGAGTTACTGTTCATTCTGTTGAAGCACTCATTATTATCACCATGTTTCTGTCGACACGTTTCACAAAACGCAGAGAAACTAAAAGCTCCCGCTCCTCCAGTGGAAGCCTTAAAACCACAGTGTATAAAAACTTGCTTTCAAAACTTCACTTAAAGAAAAGTCAAACTCCTGAAGTTAGTAAAGTATTCCCATTTCAATATTCTTAAAGTACAAAAGTAAAAGCACCCCATTTCAGGTTAATATGAAATCACTTCCGGACCAAACGAAGGCCCCTGACGAGTGTTATGTGGTACAACAAAGGTTAAAATGTCTTCAGCTCACGTTAACCTCAGACCTTATTTCAGGATAACGACCAAACACACATTCAGAAAACCCACTGACCTCCAGACCAGGGGACAGGAAGTTATGAAATGCTGAGTAAGTCCCAGGTTTCAGGACTCATTCCTGCATCCGTACATTTATATTAAGCAGGCAAGTTATTTAAAACTCAAACCTCTGTAAAGATGTTAAAAACAGGCCAGAAGGTTCATGTTTCTGCTGTATAGCGGGGCCTTTTACCATGGGGGTCTTTGGGGGTTTCCTCACTTTCTGAGCCTTAAAGTGGCCTTTCAGAGATCTCCAGTCCATTTGTCTTTATATATTAGAACCAGAGGTTGCCGCTTTGTCCACACACGAGCACACCTCCAGATATTCAGTCATATACTGTATCTGTTGGCCACTTCCAATATCTTGAATGAACCTTCGGCAGATACACTCATGATGACGCTTGATAGTTGCCTAGTAACCATTGACCTGTCAGTGCGATGCACCAAATAAAGGTCCTCACTTCTGGTAGGAGGAGGAGGGAGGACTGTGTGTCCTCGGCAGCTGCTGTGAGACGTTGTGCTTATTTAAAATATCTTTATCCACCGGAGCAGCTTATAGGATGTCTCAGTGTGCAGGCTGTCCTCCAGTGTTGGTTTACCCCAGTTTTAGCCAGCGATAATTACATGTGTTGTTGAGTGTGTGTTTCTGCCATCACTTAATGCATTATAAGAGAAGTTTGTTTTGGCTGCTCACAGTGTGAGGAGAGGGATCCCTCCTCTGTGGCTTTTCTCTTGACATTTCTCCCCATGTAAAGGTTCTTATTGGAGATTTTCCTGATCTGATCTGAATCCTGTTCCGTGTTGAGCTGAACATTTACAATTTGTCTTGCAGGATCAGTGTCTGTGTTACTGTGATAACTATATATATGTATATATAATTTCACTTCCAGGAACAAGTCTTCATTAAATAAGATTTGAAGTTTTCTTTTGTAACTGGTGTGGATGTAAAAAGAACGAAGACATGGTGACCTAACGTTACGAGCCTCTGTTTCTGCAGAATAACACGATGATGCCTCTAATTTACAGAGTCATTGTTACTGACACACATTCAGATTCACTGTGGTAACTTTATTAGGACTTTTCAAACAGCTACAGGAACATGTCTTCTATAACTTGTAACATATGAAAGTCTGTTTAGCTACATGATAGAGAGCTATGGAAAACAGCACTGTTGGTAGAGATATCCTGATGCTGGAGGGGTTAAATGTCACCTCCCTGTCCTTCATTCCTTCCTTCATCCTCCTCCTAATCGTCTACATCTTCATCATGGTGTCCAACCTCGGCCTGGTGGTGCTGACCTTCAGGAGCAGCGGCCTCCACCAGCCCATGTACCTGCTGCTGTGCAACATGAGCATTAACGATGTGTTCGGGGCTTCCATCATCATCCCTCAGGTTCTCCGGGACCTCCTGACGTCGGACTCGGAGCGGCTCATCCAGTACGTGGACTGCGCCGTCCAGGCCTTCTGCGTTCACCTCCACGCCAGCGCCTCCCACACCGTGCTCATGATCATGGCGTTCGACCGCTACGTGGCCATCTGCAACCCGCTGCGCTACGCCACCATCATGACCCACAGGATGGTGCTGGGTCTGTCGATGTGGGCGTGGGCGGTGTCCTTCCTCATGGTGGGGTTCCTGGTCGGCCTCAGCGTGCGGCTGTCTCGCTGCAGGTGGATTATCCTCCACTTATTCTGCGATAACGCCTCCCTGTTTAGTCTGTCCTGCGAGAGCGTGCTCATCAACAACATCTACGGCCTCGGCTACACCGTGGTGCTGCTGGGCTCCTCCATCGGCAGCATCACGCTCACCTACCTGAGGATCGCCATGGTGTGTCTGCGCAGTAAGAACAAGGCCCTGAACAGCAAGGCGCTGCAGACCTGCGCCACGCACCTGGCCGTGTACGCCATCCTGCTGGTGTCCGGCTTCATCATCGTGATCCTGGCGCGCTTTCCTCGGCTGGCGGTGCACAGGAAGGTGGCGTCGGTCATGGGACACGTGGTGCTGCCGGCCCTCAACGCTCTGATCTACGGCCTGCAGATCAAAGAGGTCCGGCAGAGGGTCTTGGCTCTGTTTCATAAGAACAAAGTCGCTTCAATGGATGGTAATTGAGACGGTGTGTTTGGTGCATCGATTGTGTTGAAGTGATTCGTGGCGGTGTTTCTGCAGAACGGGCCCACAGAGTGCATCGTGCTCTGATGAACTACGCCTCAAAATGCTTCTTCTTTTCCATTGTATTAATGCATTAAGGCTGTAAATAATGATTATATCCACATTAATGTCTAAATAAAATCTTATGAACTTGCTTTTCACGGATCGTTTCATGACTCTTATTGTCTTAGTGTTTTTGGTTTGTTTCCCTGCAAGATTACAGAAACTCTTTCAATGCAAACTATCAAACTATTAAAAATGTAAACGCCACCTCAAGTCTGAACTAGGCCGGTCATCACATGTATTGCATTATAAAAGAATGGTTTGGGGTATAGATCATAGCGAAATGTGAGATGTTACACCGTCAAACAGGAAGTGGTACTCATGCGTCCAAAACAGCAACAATAAGACGTTTATTTTCCAGAGGTGAAACAGCTGTTTCTCTGTGATCTGTGATGGAAGCCGTGGAGCGTGCAGCGCTGCAGGTTATAAAATACTCTGCAGCACCGGCTCTCTGCAGGAGATCCATGTGAAGCAGGTGAGGCACACACATCTTCACCGTTCCTGAAGCATGCACGATGACTTAGACTCTGAAGACTGATGTAGAGACAACTTTCTAGTTTAGCTTGTGACTGAATGGTATTTTATTCTTTTTGTATCCTTGTATACGCATTGGTATTAGGAGGGGGAGATAGTGTTGCTTTAGATTGCGAATCAAGCTAAATAAGGTTTGTTTTGATTATAATATGTATATATATATGTATATGTGTATATGTGTATATGTGTATATGTATATATGTATATGTATATATGTATATGTGTATATGTGTATATGTATATATGTATATGTATATATGTATATGTGTATATGTGTATATGTATATATGTATATGTATATATGTATATATGTATATGTATGTGTATATATATATGTATATGTATATGTATATTTATACTCTTCTGCTTCACTTGAGTTTATTTATCTACACAAACAGTTCTCATACCTCTGTATTATTGTAATTGTTTTGCATCTTGTTCTGAATTAGTATTTCAGTTTTAAAAAGCCAGATTATAGCTGCTCTATTTACAGGCTGTGTTCTAACATGGAGCCCTTTCTGCTCGGGGTTACCAAGGAACACTATTCATACAAACCATGAGCGTCTAACATCAGGTTTTATGTTTACCACATTAGTTCTGCTCATGTCTTTTAAACTACATCCTGAATCTGAAAGTGTTTTGAAGCCCTTTAACAGAACAGCATGTATAATACAGCCCATCATAGCTTTAAGCAGCCTCACAATGGCAGACACACACACACACACACACACACACACACACACACACACACACACACACTCTTTGGCATAATCATTTTAAACTGTGTGATGTATCTATAGAGTGTGTGTGTGTGTGTGTGTGTGTGTGTGTGTGTGTGTGTGTGTGTGGAGGTTCTAATTCAAAGCGTCTTTAGTTTTTATGATGTTTTTGAATATTCTTTGTATTTATTTCCAACATCATCATCGTACGCAGAAAGTAACCGACTTCCTCTGAAAGCTCTCCGTACGATGAGTTGATTATCTGCGATGTTGCTGACAGAACTGTTCACAGATGAGAGATGAAGCCGTCTCTTTTATCTTGATCTGAATTCTGTTAACTAGCTTCAATTTCTCTTTCTCAATCCGGTTCGAAATGTTTTTAATCAAAGAATTGAATTAAAATCTGAATTTAAGTGAATTTAATTCAATGGGAGGATGGATCAAATCAGGAATAAAGCCTTCAGTCAAAAATGATGGCGTTTTCAGGGGTCTGTAAGTTATATTTAAATCATATTTGAATAAGTAAGTGAGATGTACGCTTTCTCAGCCTTTCCTTATTTTTCTCAATTCAGCAGATTTGATTCCAAACGTTACGACGTAAGACCACATCACATCCAACTTAAAAACAAGTCCTGTAAACACATCAATGTATTGACTTGTTAAAACACATATATATATATTATAACTATATATCAATAATTCTCGGCTGTATTTTGTGTTAATCTGATGCGTGGTGAGGCTCGTGTTCAGGGCCTTTTAGGAGCTACAGAAGATTCTGTGTTAAAAAGTCATGCAAAATTAAAACAAGACAACCGTTCGGTGCATCCAAACACATGTATGAAGCAAGGAAGCGCCTTTTGAATTATTCCGAGTGATTAAAGATCTTAGACGTCTTTTCATTTCAAGGCTTGTCTCTTTACTTCTCTACTTGTTCTTCCTGAGCAGTTGTATTACAGGTCTTTGCACGGCCTGTCTTTCTGTATATTTGCTCTTCAGACACACTTCTTTCATTCAGACCTCTGTAAACAGTAAACCAGATCATGCAGTGTTTTATTTCAATCAGGACGGACTTGTTCTGATGTAACAATTGAATTCTATATGCATGAGTGTTTAGAAAGACTTCCTGATTGAACTGGTGCTGAGCTTCGTTTGTGTCCAGAGCTGTTCTTATCTTCAGAATGGATGTGAGAGTAAAGACATATTTCTTGGTCCATTATTTACCAGGCCAATACCGCTGTGCAGTATGGAGAACCAGACTCTAGAGGCAGATACTTTGGTCCTGGAGGGGTTAAAGGTCACCCCTCAGTCCTCCATCCCGGCCTTCACCCTCCTCCTCCTCATCTACATCTTCATCATGGTCTCCAACATCTGTCTGATGCTTCTGATCTGCACGGAGCGCAGCCTGCACCAGCCCATGTACCTGCTGTTCTGCAACATGAGCATCAACGATGTGTTCGGGGCCACCACCATCATCCCGCCGCTGCTGAGCGATGTCTTCACTCCGATCACGGAGCGCTACGTGGGTTACATCATCTGCGTCTTCCAGGCCTTCGGTGCACACTTCTACGGGAGCGCGGCCCACACCGTGCTCATGGTCATGGCGTTCGATCGCTACGTGGCCATCTGCAACCCGCTGCGCTACGCCACCATCATGACCCCCAGGATGGTGCTGGGTCTGTCTGTGTGGGCGTGGGCGGTGCCCTTCATCATGGTGGGGATCCTGGTCGGCCTCAGCGTGCGGCTGTCTCGCTGCAGGAGGGTTATCTTCAACCCGTTCTGCGACAACGCCTCCCTGTTCAAGCTGTCCTGCGAGAGCGTGCTCATCAACAACATCTACGGCCTCGGCTACACCGTGGTGCTGCTGGGCTCGTCGCTGGGCAGCGTCACGCTCACCTACCTGAGGATCGCCATGGTGTGTCTGCGCAGTAAGAACCAGGCCCTGAACAGCAAGGCGCTGCAGACCTGTGCCACGCACCTGGCCGTGTACGTCATCATGTTCATGTCCGGCTCCATCATCATCGTCCTCCACCGCTTCCCGCACCTCTCGGATCACAGGAAGCTGGCGTCTATCCTGTTCCACGTGGTTCCGCCTGCTATGAACACGGTTATCTATGGACTGCAGATCAAAGAGGTCCGGCAGAAAATCTTCATCATGTTCACCAGGAGTCAGAGGATGGAGGGTAAATGACCCGATACTGTAAACTCTTCCTCGTGCAGAAACATCTGAACTCCTCACTACGCACTGAAACTACGATGACATTTAAAGTACCTTTACACCAGGAAACTGAGTTTGCGTCTCCGTTGATAATTCCTGTGTGATCTGAACAAACCAGGAATCATAAACACATTCTCACTGTAGCCGTAGACCCCGCTTCAAATGACCTACAGGTCTTTCGCAATTCAGGCTACATTAAGCGTGCTTCCTCAGGCTTTACAGTCACAAAAGCTCCAGGGCATTTGCAGCAAATGGAAGTCTGTGGCTCCTCCAATATGGTACTTTACAGACAGTACTGTGTTATTCCTGCTGCTGCAGGGGCACGTTTTCATACAGATATACAAGACTATTCTATTACAGATGCAATACCATGGATCTTCAACAGAATTTCTGACTATTTCTTAAAAATGATCACTTTTTTTTCTAATTTCTGACTTTTGTTTAATATCTGCACACAACACATTTATCCCATCCTGACCCAGGGTTTAGTCTGCAGCAGGTAACAGGGTCTCTGCTCCCTCTCTCTTGAGGCGTGCGTCCTCAAACCAAAATGTAGATTTTCCACGTAAAATGTACGAGCTGCCAGCAAACAATATCTCTGTTGGTCAGAAAGGTTTTACTGAGTCCAGAAATATGGAGATGGGGTCAGATAGAGTGTCAGATAACCTGACTCTAACCTAAAAACACATTGCAGACCTGTTCTCTACATCATACCTATCAAACATGGTATTGACATGTTCTCACACCACCCATGTTCACTAATGATTCATTATTTAAACATGCATTTTGAGAACTCCACTTTCTGCCAGGGCCGTACAAATAACGAGGTTCCCCAGTTTTTAACCCCCTAAGTCTGGCGCCCTCTCTCAGACCACAACCAACTTCAAACGTGGCCTTTGTTTTCATTCTGCTAACACACTTTGTGGCACCATATTCGACCAGGGGCACAACGTAGGGGGGTGGGGCAATGGCCCCCTGGCCCCCTTAACCCGCACCACACCAACATTTAACTATGTGAAGATTCCTGCTGTTGCTAAAATACTGAGAAGGTTAATCTCTCCATCTCTGCTAGAATCATAGAACGATTGGAAGAGTCTTGAAGTAGATGTGTTGATATCTGGGGTAAATAAGAAGGCAATGTGAATAAAATGGGAAGAATATACAGTTATCATATATTATTCTATACTTTAAAGTACAGATCATGTCCTCTTGATTGTTAGAAGTAGTACACTGGTGGCAGTCTTCTTCTCAGTCTTGGACAATGCTGTCTTTTACACATGCATGCTTTTTTACAACTGCTTTATTTATTATTCAGTTTCTTAGCGGTGTTCGTCGGTGCTCGGGACTGTTGTTGTTTGTGCTTTCCTTCAATGTATTTCCAGTTCAAATAAAGGTTGCATGAAAGTTTGAAAAGTTTGATGAAGTTAATGACTCAGTGAAAGGCCCTGAAGGTTGCCTCTGGGACTACCAGGAGACCAGTACCCCCTCCTGGTTGACGTCCCGGTCTCCGTCAGACTATAAAAAGTATTTACAGTTCACCTCCTTCAGGCTGGAGGAGGTCCCCGTCAGAGGTGAGCCTGACACACACTCTCACACACACTTGAACTGCTCTTTACTAACCCTATCAAACTCTAACCTCTCATAGGTTCACTGCTGTGCTTCTACTTTAGGAGAACCTCACCAGTTAGCACAGAACATGAAACTTTGCAGTGTATTTTTGCAGGAATATAAGATGTACTTGTGTTTGTTTTTTAATTGGTTGAGTATTTATTGAATTAGCTAATATACCTTTGACGAGTCTCATTGTTTCTAACCCTAAGGTATGTTGTCTACACCCAGCTGCAGGTTTCTTAAAGTCTCTCAGTCATGCAGGAGATGCTCTGGCTTCAGGAGTATTGTAAACCTGTTTTGTACAAAGCTGACTTTATTCTTCGGAGATGTAAAGGTGTGCAGATAACCTCTTTGTATTAAACCTAGGTGGGGGTCGTGCTTTGTCTCTCTGAATATCACGCTGATGTTTAAAGTCAAACTGTAGAGTTACTAAGTGAATGAAAGATATCTGTAAGTGAGTCTGAATAGAAGTCAATAGTAAAACTTGCTGTTCAGATATCTAGAAGTCACTTCTCATGAGTCTTGCTTCTTACCAATGGAAATCTGGACACCTGTAACTTAATCTGTCACTTTAACCCTTCACTTCTATTCAAACTCAAATACTGTATTTTATATCTACCTGGCCTCAATTGATCGCTTGGAATCATGTTCATAATTAGAATGAACAATTAAAAAAGTCTAGATGTAATTATTGATTTGTCTGCTTTACATATTACATATCTGTGAAACAGTGATGACCTGTTTTATTGGGGTGGAACACTTTGTGTAATAACTCGTATGAACAGTATTTTTCACTGTTTAAAAGGACTGTCATCTTAGATATCATCAACTCATTGTTTAGTTGTAAAATCCTTCCCTTAATGCACCAGATTTAAGCTAGATATTTCCCTATGACTGATAGCACTGAGCGATCGCAGTTTGAGCTTCATTTCTGGAATGAAGTATTCCCTAATTGTTGCAGGGTCAAAGGACTTTCTGAATATTTAGAACATCCTTTACACTCCAGGGGTTTCCTCTGCACATCCGTTGATCAGTGTTCTCTCCGTCTCTCTGCAGGATCCCCCCCCGCAGAATGGAGAACCAAACGTTAGATCTGAGTGTTCTTCTGGTGGAGGGGCTAAAGGTCAGCCCTCAGTCGTCCGTCCCGGCCTTCATCCTCCTCCTCCTCATCTACATCTTCATCATGGTGTCCAACATCGGGCTGGTGGTTCTGATCTGCATGGAGCGCAGCCTGCACCAGCCCATGTACCTGCTGTTCTGCAACATGAGCATCAACGATGTGTTTGGGGCCACCACCATCATCCCGCGCATCCTGAGTGACGTCTTCCTCCCCATGTCCCGGCACCTCATGTCCTATAACGAGTGCGTGGTGCAGGCCTTCTGCACTCACTACCACGCCTGCATCGCCCACACCGTGCTCATGGTCATGGCGTTCGATCGCTACGTGGCCATCTGCAACCCGCTGCGCTACGCCACCATCATGACCCCCAGGATGGTGCTGGGTCTGTCTGTGTGGGTGTGGGCGGTGTCCTTCCTGCTGGTGGGGATCCTCATCATCCTGAGCGCGCGGCTGTCTCGCTGCAGGAGGGTTATCTTCAACCCGTTCTGCGACAATGCCTCCCTGTACAAGCTGTCCTGCGAGAACGTGCTCGTCATCCACGTCTACGGCCTCGGCATGGCCATGCTCATAATGGCCTGCTCGCTGGGCAGCGTCATGCTCACCTACCTGAGGATCGCCATGGTGTGTCTGCGCAGTAAGAACCAGGCTCTGAACAGCAAGGCGCTGCAGACCTGCGCCACGCACCTGGCCGTGTACGCCATCCTGCTGTTCTCAGGCTGCATCATCATCACCCTGCACCGCTTCCCCAGCCTCTCGGATCACGGGAAGCTGGCGTCCATCATGCTCCACGTGATCCCGCCGGCTATGAACGCCATTATCTACGGACTGCAGATCAAAGCAATTAGAGAAAAAGTTATCGCCATATTCAGGATGAAAACCCCCGGGAAACAGAAAGTCAAGAACTGGGATGGTGAGAAATGAATGAACAGGAATTCAATGAAAAATGTCCTCTTTTAGACACAGATTTAGTGAACAGATCCAGACAAAACCCTGGGGTCTCTGAGGATCAGATGCAACAGAAGGCACAAATTCATTCGTCTGATTGATGTTTTTTTAACAGCTTTTTTGTCGTCTTGTTTGCACAAGTTATTTCCTGATAAGATGTTTGATATAAAGTATTACAATATGTCTGGCTTTATCTTGAGAGGAAGAAAGGGTAAAACTGAGTGTGAATAATAATAAACGAGTCAATCTTTATACTTCACACACGGCCTCTTTATTTACTATCAAAGTCACAGCTGTTCCTCTCAATCTCAGATAACTATTTAAATATACAAAAGACACACACACACACACACACACACACACACACACACACACACACACACACACACACACACACACACACACACACACACACACACACACACACACACACACACACACACACACACACACACCTGTACACGCACTTCTACTGTGTATACATAGATACATAATCAAACATGAAGAGGCATACATAAAAGCAGTTAATGTGTGTGTGTGTGTGTGTGTGTGTGTGTGTGTGTGTGTGTGTGTGTGTGTGTGTGTGTGTGTGTGTGTGTTAAAATCCAGGTCCAATGGGTGCAGGGGGAGAGAGTGAACCGTTGTGTTTAAAGGTTTATTACTGAATAAATTCCACACTCCGCAGGGAGTCCCCGTTCCAGGGTGAGGGAGGGGCTGCAGGCCACAGCAAAGGCCCTGTAATGTTCTCAGGATGTTTTCAAATGTGTGGAAAAGGTAATGAAGGAGTTTCATGCTGATATTCAAATTGGTATCGAGGATCCCACTTATTCTGGTTTAGACTTCTCCGTATTTCAAACCGTGACGTCTCTAATCTGAGTCGGTTAGCATGTCCTTTATTGTCCACACGTTAAAAGGCGCGGAGATGAGAGGCTCAGCTCATTGCATCGTGACGCCCGCTCCTCCTCACATCCACGCTGACAACCCGCCGAGTTGACGGCAACAGTTGCCCGGGTAACACCTGGTCTGTCAGCTTATAAAGAGTGCCAGCCCAGCCGGGGGTCTGTCAGGAGGAGGGTCACGACAGCAGCGGTAAACCTGACACACACACACACACACACACACACACACTTAGTCTTCACTGAGTGTGTTTGAACGGTTGAAATGCTTCTGCTGGAGCTGCAGATATTATGGCTTGTGATATCTAACTCGATGAAGCGTGTGTGAAATCTAAATGCTGCAGAGAATAACTTTCAGAGCGGGTTAGTTGTGACGTGTGCATGCAGCAAAGCTTCCCAAGTTAAAGTTTAGATGGCAGAGGCAGAGGCAGGAGAAAGCTCAAACAAAGAGTTTCTAGTTGGAACAACGCGAGTAAAAAAGCAGAAAGGTTTTAGCCTTCATTCAGAGGCTTGAATTGTAGATTTGACTAGGTTCATGTTGCCTGAAAACGAAGTGAAAATGAACAGACTCTCCAGATGAAACATGTCTGAAGGTGTCTTTGTTTTCATCAAACGGAAATGAACAATTTTACCAATGGGCTTTAGAGACTGGGGGGCCCTTATAAAGATAAGAGCTCATTTACCGGGTTTATCTTTCCTGGATCTTCTTTGATTTGAATAACTGTTTTCGAACGTGGTGTCTGGAGGGGGACAGTGACGGTCCGGGGGAAATGAATCTGATGTTGAGATGGTTTTCTTCAGACAGCGCTATGGTTTCACTTTGTTAACTGGTTTTATAACTCCTCACTGAACATTGAACTCCTTTACCTAACTGAATATGCTATTCCTGCACACTAAATGTAAATATGTCACTTTTTATATTGGGTTACCTTCAATAGTGTTTTACTGGTCGGATAGTTCACAGATTTGTCTCCTGTTTTGCATTCACTATCACTACCAGTTTCTATTTTGAGAATCTGATATTGTATAATTGTTTATTTTCTACTCCTTTTTATTTCTAATTATGTGCAATACCGTCTTATATGTATTCTTTCTCTATGAACACATATATTTATATATTTCAGGAGCAGCTTAGCGTCTGAACTCATAGTAATGCCATTGTATACTTTAAGATTTTAAAGGTGACATGTGGAAGTGTCTAGATATTTACTTTACTTAACTAGATGTTTACTGTGAGCATCAGGGTTGTTCATCTATTCAGGGTTAGTTTTGTGATGTTGCTATAGGAAGAATTCAGATATTTTGACTGTGAAGTTTTAATGAAAGAGTGGATGTTTTTATTGTTGCTTATTCAGTCAAAAGTCATTGATGTGAGAGAGACGTTTTGAATGCAAAAATTGAATCAAAGAGAAAATCTTTTATTTTATGCAATAATTCTGTTTTTGAATAACCCTAAATAAATCTTTACTCAGATACAATTCTTTACAAGTGAAACAATGATATTCCCATTTCCAGTTTGCTGTATTAACTTTAACCCACAAGTTAAAACATTCAAATATCTATGTTTTAAATCTGTCCTAATTTACCAAATTAATCATTTCAAAATGAAAAGAATCTGTTTGATTCTGGAATATTCACCACTGACTTACTCTGGAGGCTCTGAACGTGTTTAATAGGTTTTGCTTCATCATTACATCCCGTCTGTCCGCAGCATCCTCCTGCAGAATGGAGAACCAAACTGTGGACCCTGACATCATAACGATTGAGGGGTTAAAGGTCACCCCTGAGTCCTCCGTCCCGGCCTTCACCCTCCTCCTCCTCATCTACATCTTCATCATGGTGTCCAACATCTCTTTGGTGCTTCTGATCTGCACGGAGCGCAGCCTGCACCAGCCCATGTACCTGCTGTTCTGCAACATGAGCATCAACGATGTGTTCGGGGCCACCATCATCATCCCGCCGCTGCTGAGCGATGTCTTCACTCCGATCACGGAGCGCTCCATCAACTACATCGACTGCGTCGTCCAAGCCTTCGCCTCCCACTTCCACGCGGGCGTCTCCCACACCGTGCTCATGATCATGGCGTTCGATCGCTACGTGGCCATCTGCAACCCGCTGCGCTACGCCGCCATCATGAGCCTCAGCACGGTGGTGAAGCTGTCGGTGTGGGCGTGGCTGGCGGCCTTCGCCTCCGTCGCTATCCTGATGGGGCTGACCATCCGCCTGTCTCGCTGCCGGCGGGTGATCATCAACCCGTTCTGTGACAACGCCTCCCTGTTGAAGCTGTCCTGCGAGAGCCTGCTCTTCAACCACATATACGGACTGGGCAGCGCCGTGGTCATCCTGGGCTCGTCGCTGTGCAGCGTCACGCTCACCTACCTGAGGATCGCCGTGGTGTGCCTGACGGGGAATAACCAGACGCTGAACAGCAAGGCGCTGCAGACCTGCGTCACGCACCTGGCCGTGTACGTCATCATGCTGACCATGTCCTTCACGCCCATGATCACCCACCGGCGGCCGGAGTGGGCGGACAGCGGGAAGGTGGCGTCCCTCCTGTTCTTCGTCATCTCCCCCGTTATGAACCCGGTCATCTACGGGCTGCAGTGCAAAGAGCTCCGGCTGAGGATCTTCGGCGTGTTCCACAGGAACAGAGTGAAGGATGTGAAGAGCTTTCATTAATAACACTCAAACTCCTCCTGACACAAGAACCTGAGATCAACGCGCACGGACCCTCAACAATTCAAACTTTAAAGAATTTAAGAGCTTTTGATTTTCAGAAAAAAGTGAAACTTTCAGGATAAATTGATTTTTGAGATAAAATCCAATTTAGACGTTTTCAATCCGCAATGTGAAATATATACCCTGTTGTTGGCCGTTGCACTGTGCAATAACCACACTTTTATAATGTGCAATACGTCTTTTTAAAGTACCTTAAACCTTACACTCATTTTCCAGCCATGGATGAGTTCTTATTTGTCTGTACTTTTATTTTCTTGTGTGCCTTCTCTCTATATTTAACAGCAATAACTCTTCATTATTGCTGACTTTTACTTAATTTGTCACTTTAGTTAATTCTAAATTACTCAAAATAGTTTTATTTCCATGAATAAAAGAGAAAGACCGTAACAAGTAAATGAAGATTGCAACTAATGAATTGTATTTTCTTGTTTACATTTGATTTACTTACAGAAAATGTTTAGATCTTTTGTGTTATTAGTCAATACTGTAAACCCTAACAGGTTGGAAGTGATGCTTAACAAGGCCCTATTCCTCTTCTGTAGTTCTACAGGTTTTACTGCATGTAAATGGTCTGCAAAGGCTTAAATCCCTATGAAAAATAAAGACCTTTTTGAGCATAAAAGCATGGAAACACTACAGACTCTACTTTAATATTCATCCTTTAAAACGTTAATGGACTCTTAATTGGAACTCCCATAGATATGAAACAGGAGACATCGCTACACACTGATAATAAACAACAATAACTAAACACTGTTTTTTATTTGGGCAGATCAAGACAACTCATTCCTGCACCACTGCTTCAACAGTGGCTCTAGAGGGAGAACTGATTGCCATGCTTTGCAAAGGGAAGAAACATCTGTTGGTTTAGTCATCACATCCCTTCCTGAGTCCTCCAGCCTTCCTTTTATCCGCTGATTATGTGAGATCTGGAACACCTGAGCAGGGGAAGCCAGGAGCAGACCAGGGGTACGGTGGAATAGTCCAAAATCTGCTCCTATGGTCTATCTATCTGCTGTTCCTTGACCTCTGTGTGAAAGGTCCCGGGGTTAAGGAACAGTGGACAGGAGAACTCAACAGGACTGAGGAACAGAGGCTGCTTTGAGAACCCGACTGAGCGACACTATCCACGTATTGATGATGAAGGCCGTCCTTAATGAGCGTCTGCTGTGGGGAACTACAGCTCCTCTAAAGCTCCTGAGAGCCTCTCCTCTGCACCGTGCTCTCTGATGGTGCTGTTTCTGCTTTATGAACCAGGACAGCAGAGAGACAGATACTCTGCATCAAACTGCTTCATCAGCACCGTAACTTTCATCGAACTCATTTCTCACGATCGGCTGTTTCCGTGAACGGCCGGATGCTGCGTCACGGTAGAAGTTGTCCTTTCCTGTCAACTAGAGAATTCAAATAGCTCTTATCATGGCGGCCGCTGAGGGACCTCCGGGTCATTCCGCTCTGTTAGGAACCGTCCTAAGACAGACTATTCCACCGCACCCCCGGTTCCCCTTCGCAGTGAGAAGGAGAACAAAAGGGAAGAGCATGGAGGGCCGGGGTTTGATCCCATGCACCAAATGCCCGATCCGAACCACTGTCTCTCACCTGATGAACACGTCCTCAGTCAGTAGACAAATGACAGATAGAATCGGAGGATGAAACCCTCTTTATTTGTCACATACATGCACACAGCAGAGCACACACAGTGAAATTGGTCCTCTGCATTTAACCCATTCTAGTACTAGGAGCAGTGGGCAGCTATTGTGCAGCGCCCGGGGAGCAATGGGGAGGGGGGATTGGAGGTGTCCGGTGCCTTGCTCAAGGGCACCACAGCAGGGCCTAGGAGGTGAACTCGGACCTCTCCAAGTAGCAGTCCACTTTCCATTTTTCAAGTCTGTTCGGGGACTTGAACCGGCGACCCTACGATTCCCAGTCCAAGCCCCTACTGACTGAGCCACTGCTGGACGTGTATAAATGTATAAAAGACGTGAGTAGAACATCAAAACGTATTAAAGAACTAAAAGTGAACGTTCTCATTCCGCACAGTGGCCCATACATTGGACAGTAGAATCGATTATAAGTGATTACGTGTTTGTACTTTTGACTCTTTAAAGTCATTAAATACATGTTTTTTTTCCACCCTATTAACAATTGATATTTAGTTGTATTATATAATCTAATATATTTACATTACAAGTTAATACAAACATGCAAAATACACAATTCAATTCTGTAAAGCACAATATGTTCCTCTAGTAGCAGGAACTCAGAGGTATTTCTACTTCACTCGGGGACTACGCATTTTATTTCCCGATAGACTTCCTGTCAGGACACCGTGGTGACGTCCTTCCTGGGGGACACGGAAGCCGGTCTGAAGCGGATCATGGTCCTCCAGATGGACTCCCGCAGCTCCTTGTTCCTCAGACTGTAGATCATCGGGTTCAGGAACGGCGTCAGGGCGGAGTACAGCACGGACACAACGATCCGGACCTGGAACACCATCAGATGTCAGGTTTTATCAGACAAGGACAAAAGTCCTCTTAGAGAAGTTTCCCTTCATGCAGTTTGATTGTGAGGGAACCTTATTTGTAAAACCCTGTTTTATAATCCTCGATGATCAGCTTCTTCTGTTGTGCTACGCTAAGGATGTGGTTGAAAGCTTCAGGTGGATCTAATGTTGAGGTAATGAAGGATCTTTCAAACCGCTTACTTACTTTTTTTTCCAAAACCCTATTTTTGAGGCGCAGATGACAGACTTTAATATGAAAGCCAGATGAGTTGCCGTGTTTCTGTTAGAAATGTGTCAGCTAAGATCTCAATATACAGACAAATGGTAAATGATCTGTTTGTTGTTGGGCTATCTGAAAACACAAACACTGATGTGTCGTCACGTACCTCTGGGGAGAAGTTCCCCACCCGGTAGGAGATGTAAACAAACGAGGCCGCCCCGTAAGAGATGGACACCACGATCAGATGGGCGGCACACGTCCCGACAGCCTTCAGCCGCTGAGCGACGCCCATCCTCGACATGGACAGCCCGATCAGGACGTAGGAGGTGAAGATGAGGACTCCGGTGGACAGGAGCGCCACCATGGCAAAGGACAGCGACACGATGTTATCCACAGCCGAGTCGCCGCACACGAGCCTCCGCACGGATGACGGGTCGCACCAGCTGTGTCTCACCACGTACGGGCCGCAGTACGACCGCAGCCACGCCATGGTGGCCGGTGGCAGCGTGCAGAAGGCGCCGAAGCTCCAGGCTCCGGCGATGAGGATGAGCCTCACGGGGCGCGTCATGACGGCCGTGTAGCGCAGAGGGTCGCAGATGGCCAAGTATCGGTCGTACGCCATGACGGTCAGGATGGCGCGGCCGGTGACGGCTAACTGGATGAAGAAGTACATCTGCAGGAAGCAGCCGGGGACGGAGATGGTTTTAAGGTCTGTCAGGAGGCCGGACAGCATGTTGGGGATGGTGGTGGTTGTGTACATGATGTCCACGAAGGAGAGGTTGGAGAGGAAGAAGTACATGGGCGAGCTGATCTTCGAATCTGTCGACGCCTGCCGGAGGAGAAAGACTTTGCTGTGTGAACAGGAACTGAACCTACATGTCACATCCTCTTTGAGCGAGCATCAGCCGCCAGAAGCTGCGATAAATGTACTTTTTATCCAGTTTGAAGCTACACTTTTACCATTCACTTGCAGATCTCGTGCGGTTTCATTTTAAGTTTAGCTGCATGAAGGAGTTCAGTGATGGGACGTCTGGATCTGAAGTTATCAGACAAAACAAGCTAAGCTAATTAGCGGCAGCCAAGCAGCATTTATTTAGTTACTGCTTTATATCAGATCAAATCAAAGCAGAGCAGACCATCACACTTAACGGCAGGATCAAAACCTTCAAAATGAAACAGGACTGAACCCCAGACCCTGACCGATGAGAACATTTATTTTCGTACCACAAAGATGATCATGCTGTTTCCTCCCAGGATGATGATGTAACCCAGAAGCAGGACCACAAACAGGATCAGCTTCCTCTCTCCGAGGCTGGTGAGGCCCTGGATGACGAAAGAGACGCCATCGGGCTCCCAGGTGACGTTAACAGAGCCAGACCTGTGATTGGTCGGCAGGTAAGACTCTGGGGAGGGAGGCAGGTGAGAGAGGCGTTAGTAGTAACTGGTTTATAGATAAACATCATTGTTATTCATGCAGATTTACAAACAGGTTGCGATGCACTAAATATAAAAAGAACAAGACAATGAAAACCCTCATAGAAGTTAGAAAATACATAGTTTAAAAGCACCAGTATGAACCCCTGTCTCTACTGAACCAGTACTCGGTTAGTAGTCCAAGTGCTAAGACCACAATGTAGAAAAGCTGTGCAATCAAAGGTTTATAAAGTACTAAAGTAAAAGTACTCATTCTGCAAAATGGCCCATTTTAAAACACATATATTGTGCAATACATAATCCATTCTAAGTGGTACTTTTGTGCGTTAGTCCTGAATCTTTAAAGGGATCAAATAAATAAGATCACTTTAAAGATTCAGGACTAAGAGTACAAAGTACAGTATTTGCTTCTGAGTTGTGGTGAAAAGTACATGTAGTAGTAGGAACTCAAACACTATTTGAGATATTTGTGCTTCACTCAGGAAATAAACAGGTTTCTACCAACTCAATTCAACATTTTCAAATAATAATGAAATGTTATCTGCAAAATATTCAGCGATGAAATACAGGTAAACCTAGAGTACTTTTTCATGGTATTGTTTTGGTGCTTTTATCCCCTCTACAGTCAGGGGAGACTGGGGGCTTTAGTTCAATGACATTTAACTCGAATCCCCTTCTGTCTGTCCGGCGCTCTGCTCCTTCCTAGCCACAGCTCGTTGGTCACAGTCTCGCCTGCTAACTGACAGTTTATCCAAGTTTCTAGTTCCTGTTTCTGCATTCATCCTGCCTGCCTCCTGCCTCTAACCCTTTACCTTTGCAAATATTCTTAATAAAACCTTTTTGCAACCGCTGCATATCTCAGTGCTTTCTGTTCTGCATTGGGTTCAATCTGTTCTCTAGCCTGAGGGTTTCCCTTTAAATTAAGTCTATTTGGGACCTTGAACTAATCACAGCAACAAAGGTCTAATGCACATCCTCCTACAAGGCAAGTGGTACACCTTTTTATATAAAAGATAACACATTCTGAGCTGGATTAGGAGACCGGACACAGGAGCTTAGGATACTGGCATCGTTCCCTTACTGTCTCTGACTCTGTTCTTTGTGCAGTATCTGTGACTACATAAAGAGATCATACTGGATGTAATATGCCTTTCATGCAAGCATACGCCCCAAATCATAAGCTTCTGTCTCCAGTCTCTTTCCTAAGATATCCAGACATTATCAAAATGCACAAGAATAAATGCTGACACGTTAGGCAGCAAATATGTGACCCTCTTAAGGGGGAATATGCAAATCAACGAGCAGTATTTACTGTATAAACACAAGTTCTACGCAGTTTCAAAACAATACCTCACAGAATTGAGTTTTAACAGAAATCTTGATATGAAGGTTCTCTTTTTTACTCTAAAGTCAAGCAAACAACTTCACATCCTGATTTCAATTAAGAATAAAAGCTGTGAAATAATGCCTTCAAGCTTTGCTCTACAAACACATTAAATAAAAAGGGTTTTTCTAGAGACAGGTAGAATCTGGACACACCTTCGTAACTGGGCCGTAAGTCACAACATTGATTGCACTAATAAGCATAACATAGTGAAGCATTAATGAAAAGCACAGACACTCTTACAGACCTCTGGGGCTTTCAGGAGAAATATCAAAGAGGAGAAGCTCCATCTCCCCTCAGCAGACACTAACACTGAGACAACAAGTGCACAATAATAATACAGTACAGGTTTTCAATGTGACTTCACCTGTGCACAGGTTCAATTTAAGAGCAGATAAACAGTATTCAAAGAGTCAGAAAGCTTCAACAAAACAACAATTCTTTCACTTTATCTTTTAAAAGTCTGGAAGTCTTACCTGGATATCTAACATCCAACGTGGCGCCGCTCAGTCGGGTTCAGTCAGCAGACTTTTATCTACGTCCATGTTTTACCTTTTTCAAAAGCAACTGACCCTGAGATAATTGTGGACACAAACAACCTTAATTGCACAAAGTGACATAACATCCCTTTCATTAAAAACCTAAATTGTGCACAGAACAGCAAAGGATACCAAAGGGACTCATTTTAAGTTTCCTCTGTGGTTAAAAACAAAAAACTCCTGGAAGAAAAGCATTATAAACACAGGCCTAATTGTCCGTGTTGCCAAAGTAACGCCTGTGCTTCAAATGTTTTTAATGTCCTAATTAAAGATCAGACGCTCTTCAGTTTAATTGCTTGTGTGTTTTCAGTTGTGGGTAACTTTCTTCCTATTGTTCTTTGAGGGTCCAAACTTTACACGTTTAGTTCAGCAGGATGATCTCCACATATTAACATCACTTTTATAACGGATTTGTGAAGTATAAAGCTAATGGCTATAAAGGAACTACAGCACGGTCACATGACCTCACGTCACCACCGCTAAGCTAAAGGCGGCTAATGTTGGGCTATAAAGGAACTACAGCACGGTCACATGACTTCACGTCACCACCGCTAAGCTAAAGGCAGTTAATGTCGGGCTATAAAGGAACTACAGCACGGTCACATGACTTCACGTCACCACCGCTAAGCTAAAGGAGGCTAATGTGCGGCTATAAAGAACTACAGCACGGTCACATGACTTCACGTCACCACCGCTAAGCTAAAGGCGGCTAACGTTGGGCTATAAAGGAACTACAGCACGGTCACATGACTTCACGTCACCACCGCTAAGCTAAAGGCGGCTAATGTTGGGCTATAAAGGAACTACAGCACGGTCACATGACTTCACGTCACCACCGCTAAGCTAAAGGAGGCTAATGTTGGGCTATAAAGGAACTACAGCACGGTCACATGAGTTCAGGTCACCACCGCTAAGCTAAAGGCGGCTAATGTTGGGCTATAAAGGAACTACAGCACGGTCACATGACTTCACGTCACCACCGCTAAGCTAAAGGCAGCTAATGTCGGGCTATAAAGGAACTACAGCACGGTCACATGACTTCACGTCACCACCGCTAAGCTAAAGGAGGCTAATGTTGGGCTATAAAGGAACTACAGCACGGTCACATGACTTCACGTCACCACCGCTAAGCTAAAGGCGGCTAATGTTGGGCTATAAAGGAACTACAGCACGGTCACATGACTTCAGGTCACCACCGCTAAGCTAAAGGAGGCTAATGTTGAGCTATAAAGGAACTACAGCACGGTCACATGACTTCAGGTCACCACCGCTAAGCTAAAGGAGGCTAATGTTGAGCTATAAAGGAACTACAGCACGGTCACATGACTTCAGGTCACCACCGCTAAGCTAAAGGAGGCTAATGTTGGGCTATAAAGGAACTACAGCACGGTCACATGACTTCAGGTCACCACCGCTAAGCTAAAGGAGGCTAATGTTGAGCTATAAAGGAACTACAGCACGGTTACATGACTTCACGTCACCACCGCTAAGCTAAAGGCGGCTAATGTTGGGCTATAAAGGAACTACAGCACGGTCACATGACTTCAGGTCACCACCGCTAAGCTAAAGGAGGCTAATGTTGAGCTATAAAGGAACTACAGCACGGTCACATGACTTCAGGTCACCACCGCTAAGCTAAAGGAGGCTAATGTTGGGCTATAAAGGAACTACAGCTCGGTCACATGACTTCACGTCACCACCGCTAAGCTAAAGGAGGCTAATGTTGGGCTATAAAAGAACTACAGCACGGTCACATGACTTCAGGTCACCACCGCTAAGCTAAAGGAGGCTAATGTTGAGCTATAAAGGAACTACAGCACGGTCACATGACTTCAGGTCACCACCGCTAAGCTAAAGGAGGCTAATGTTGGGCTATAAAGGAACTACAGCTCGGTCACATGACTTCACGTCACCACCGCTAAGCTAAAGGAGGCTAATGTTGGGCTATAAAAGAACTACAGCACGGTCACATGACTTCACATCAAATGTAAGCGAATGTTTACGGAATCAAGAGTTTTTAATTGTTCATCTTTAAGTTTCTGAGTTACAGCAAAGATATACATTAAAATAAACAAACATATCAATGTCAACATTTATAAACCAGAACTAGCTGACTCTTGAAGTACATTAAGTTGGTTAAACCTTTCCTTCTTTTTACCTGTTGGAAACACAGCTTCTCTTTGAATCAGGTGTACAGTCCCTCATACAGTTCCTACCTTTTGCAGTTTTAATGGGTCATGTTCGGGTCAATTAGGATTATAATCAGATGTTCACTTTGATTGCTTTTAAGATTCTCACTAATGATATTCACATTGGTTTTGTACAGAACATATAAAGAAAACAACACACAAATGATTCAGAATCAAATGGAGGGTTTAACTCTTTTAAAATGGTATAAATTAGACAAACACTTGTGTATTTCTTTGGACTGCAGCCCGTAGATGAGGGGGTTCAGACTGCCGGGAACAACGTTAAACATAATGGCCGCTATCTTCCTGTACTCTGCGTACTGGGGGAAGCGATGGAGGATGATGATGGTGAACCCACTGATGAGCATCATGAGGTACAGACACAGGTGAGTGCTGCAGGTCTTCAAGGCTTTGCTGTTCAAAGACTTGCTCTTACTGGTCAAACAGGCAGCTGTGATTTTGAAATAGGTGAGGACGACACAGCCGATAGAGGCCGTGAGCAGGACGACCGTGAACATGAGGCCGTACACGTTGTTGGCGTACACATTCTCACAGGAGAGTTTGAAGATGGAGGCATTGTCGCAGTAAGGGTTTGTGATCAGAGTCCGACATCGGTTCAGCCGTATGGTCATACCGAGCAGAATGGCCACTAGAACAAAGGCCACCCCCCAGGCAGAAACGGTCAGCTTGATCACCATGGTGCCGTTCATTATGGACGCATAGCGCAGGGGGTTACAGATGGCCACGTATCTGTCAAAAGCCATAACCATGAGCACCGTGTGAGCGTTGGTGCCGAACATGTGTGTGGTGAACGCCTGCACCAGACACTCGTAGTAATGAATGAGGCGTTCAGACGGCGGCACCATGATGTCCGAGAGCACCCGGGGAACAAGCAGAGAGTTCCCCATGACATCGTTCACTGACAGGTTACAGAACAGGAGGTACATCGGCTGGTGGAGGCTCCTCTCTTTCCAGATCAGGATCAAAATGCCCACGTTGGATAATAGGATGAACATGTAGGCCGAGAGCAGGAAAAAGAAGATAGGATACTTGTTAGTGTTGGTGACCCTTAACCCCTCCATCTGGAGCGTGAGGCTGTTGTAGGTATAGTTCTCCATCAGAGCTGTGCAGGAATACAAGAGAAAAAGAGAGGAGAAACATTAGCAACATAGCGACAGCAATAACAAAGAGACTGGTGACAGTGTTTCCCAACCTGAGGGTCGGTAGGCAGTGAAAGGCAAAACAATCAAATCTATATCTTGAGAATCCTGCAAGTGCATTAGATATCAATAAGCCCAACCATGGTACGTGTCAGGTGCAGGGCTCTTGTTCTTATATTATCCAAGGTGCTGGTGAAACACTGCAATTCTTTAAAGCAACACATAAAACATCACATCAACAGTGAAGTACCTACAACTGAGAGTCAAAGTGATCTCTAAATACACAGACGCAGTTTTAGAAAGCTTCAACTGGTGAGCCAGACAAAAGCAAGACAACATAAAGGATCAGTCGCAGTAAAGGGGATCATAAAGGAAAGATCAAACTCTTGTAAAAATGATACCATTCTTTGCGTAATGCTGAAAGGAAAACACAGTTAGAGACGTCACATGTTATAATTGCAACCTGTTGATTGAAATGCACTACACTGCAGTCGGAAAAGCACAGAAAGGTGCACAAACAGAGCGTAGACCAGCTGCAGATGTGTTTGAATCTCTAATCCTAATCTTAATTGACATTAGTGAGGCCGTTTACTTTTAGATGACGCTCTGTAAACATAGAATCTTGAAATCCAACGCCAAAGATAAAATCGCATGAAAACAAAGTCTCTCACAGCAACGGTTCTGCACTATTACCAGCTGCACTGAGATGCACGAACCACTCAATGGATGTGAATGTAAAGTCAGCAAAACCACCTCTCAGCGCAACAGCCTGCTGGCCTTCCTGTTCAGGCCTCCTCTGAAGAATACACTGAACGCATTCGGTTTTATCCGCCTTATTTCCTGTGGGAAAACCTTGATCATGACCTCAGAAACATTATGTAATCTTCATGGCTTACTGGGATCAAGCTTGTGAAGTGGGAATGCATTTATACTGTTTTTTTGCCACTTCTTTAAAGACATGCAGCTCCATTCTTTGGGATGCCTGCGAAGCGGTATGTTTCAGTTATATCTGATAATTATAAGCATTTTTAATACATTGGTTTAAAATAACAAATAAAAAACTGATATCCAATAGAAATACGTCCACGTGTAACACTATTGTATTATACACCTTCATTTTAGCTCCCCTTCCTGTTGTTACCAGAGGAATCACTGCTTGTATTTTAGTGGTGCAGCTACGTTTAAAAAAAACTCATGTCAACTGGTTTGGACCTTTTCTAAGTGTTGTTAAATTGTAAAGGCGCGGGTTGTGCCTTCAGTATGGATGGGATTTGACAGTTGAAGGAAAAACCCAAACTATTTGAGAAAAGGTGTTTTGAACTCAGCTGTTAATCGGTCTGAGCGTGCACACTTATAAGATAATACTCATCAAACAAAAGGAAGGGACGTTTATTTTAATAGCACATTTCAGAAACAAATTCATTCACGTTGATTTATGAACAACATCAATTATAACTGCTGCTTCCTTTTCACCATCATCACAATCAATGAAGTGGAAATAATGTGGTGTCATCACACAGCTAATTAACCATCATGCACAGACTTTCCTTTCCTAGCAGAAGTCTGGCTTGACAGTGAGGGCAGAATTGTAGGATATGCACTTCAGAACTAGGTGCTCTGTCCGTGGGAAGCGGTTATTTTCTCTACATTTCACCAAATAAAGTATTTATTCTAGGCTTCATTTATACTGGGGACCATGTCCTCACCACGTTGCGTTGCACAAAGAATTCAACACTTTGAGAGAGAGAGCTTTGCAGCAACGTAGTTAATGCAGTAGTTGTCAAAAAGAGTATTGTAAGCATATGGATGTGTGTATGGTTTGCAGGAGTGCTGTTCATTATGGGTTGATGAAATATTAAGAAGGATATATTTTTGTCATAATTATAAATATAAGCAAAGGTTTTTATAAATAGCACTGATTAACTGCAGGAGTAACAATCATATACCGTACATGCTGTTGATGAACGATAGCACACTGCTTTGCCCCTTTATATGTCATTTTTGTGATACAATTATAAATAAACAGAATGGAAATGATCTTTAGTAGGATGGAGAAACTTTCTTGGGCTCAAACAAGAATCTGCGTATCTCTTTGGACTGAACTCCGTAAATGATGGGGTTCAGGCAGCCAGGGGACGATGTGGAACAAAATGCAAGTGAGTTTTCTGTAGTCTGAGTACTGAGGGAAGCGATGCAGAGCAATGTTAGAGATTCCACTAAAAATCATGATCAGATACACAACCAGGTGAGTGCTGCAGGTCTTCAGGGCTTTACTGTTCAGAGACTGGCTCTTACTGGTGAGACAGACCACAGTGATCTTACTGTAGGTGATCACCGTGCTGCCGATTGAAGATGTGAACAGAACCACAGTGAACGTGAGGCCATACACATTATTAATGAACACACTCTCACAGGACAGTTTGAACAGCCCGGCATTGTCGCAGTAAGGGCTTTCAATCATAGTCCTACATCGGTTCAGCCGTATGGTCAGACCCAGCAGAATCCCGACCATAACGAAGGCCACTCCCCAGGCAGAAACGGTCAGCTTGATCACCATCTTGTTGGTCATTATGGACGCATAGCGCAGGGGGTTACAGATGGCCACATATCTGTCAAAAGCCATGATCATGAGCACCGTGACACTAGTGGTTCCAAACATATGTGAGGTAAAAGCCTGCAGCACACACTCATAATAACTGATGAGGCGCTCAGAGGGGGGCCTCAACATGTCTATGAGCAAACGAGGAACTAAGATAGAGTTCCCAAGGATATCATTCAGAGGCAGGTTACAGAAAAGAAGGTACATGGGCTGGTGAAGGTTCTTGTCAATAAAAACCAGAACAACAATCCCCACATTTGCAACAATTATAAATATATATGAGAGAAGGAAACAGACAAAGACAAAGTACATCGACTCCTTCGAGACATTGAACCCTTCCAGCTGGAGGGTAAGGCTGTTGTAGGTGTAGTTCTCCATCAACCTGAGGGAACAAAACAAAAGAATCAAAGACCATTTGTCAAGATATTAGGTTGTATGACTAAAGGCAACAGAAATGTCAATGGTATTTTATTGCACAATCCATAGTTTTAATGTATCTGCCACTTTTCTATCTTGTGATGAAACACTTTGCATATCCATAATACCTTCCCTTTCTGTCTCTGGTTCCAACCTGTCTTCTCTTTTAGTTTCTCCTACCCTGCTGGTAAAGCCCATCAGCACTAAAACCGTTGCACTGTTTTGTAGACCTGACTTTAACTTTAGGGAATTGAATCATCATAACCTGGGAACATGTCTGAAGCAAACTTAAACACTATTAAAACAGCCGTCTCACCGAGCTGTGACCCTTTGCTATCCTCAGTTGCACCGCCATCTTTCAACTACCTCCCACACAACACGATCCTAAAAAACATCACCAAGCAAAGAAATCATGAACAATTTGTAATATATTTTGACACCGGACTCTAGGACAGGCCGTGCACAGAAACTGAGTACCTGTGTAAGAAGGGAATGTTCGAGCAGGATGGAATTGTGAGCTTTAGATTGTTTTGGTTGTGCATAATCACTGTTATATTCCCAGGTGCTTCACGACTTGCAGCTTTATTAAAGACAGGGTTCAGTCTGAACCTGGTATCAGGGTCTCTGCTCTTACTGGTGGCGTCCCCCTCAAACCAAAATGCAGATTTCCTCCCTGAAATGTTAAAGTGCTGCCAGGAAACAATCTCTCTGTGGGTCAGAAAGGGTTTACTGAGTCCAGAGATATGGAGATAGGGTCAGATGTCTGGTCAGACGGCAGAGACAGCTTACGGAGAGTAAATAGGGGATGGATGTCCGGTGGGTCTGCGGGGGACGCGTGGCAGGCAGCAGGCTGACACTGAGACTGAGATTTCTGATCCTTTCTTTTACTCTCCTTTTTTCTGGAGAGGAAGTAAAGGAACCGGAGCTCTGGATCTATTTGTTGTTGGAGGTGTAATATATGAATCAGCAGCTTTAAGACGTGAAGACACTGTTATTGTAATGCAGGATTTACACCTGAAAGTGGGCGGGGCTTAATTTAGATTATCACTTTTTCCCCCAAAAATCGGACAATTTTTCTAATTTCGACTTAAAAAATGTCCCACTCTTTTCTCATTATTCTAACTCCTTCATTCTTCACACTTTTTGTCTCCCAATTCTTTTTCTTTTCAAACTTCAGATTTTTTTCAATTTCAGACTATTTCTTCAAAATGATCACCTTTTCCTAAAAAATCTTACTCTCTTTCTAAATTTCCACTTTAAAAATGATCAACAGGATTTGTTAAATCAGCTTTTGAAATGTTTAAAAGTGAACCCAAATACACCGCCCGGCCAAAAGACAGGCCCCCTCTGATATCCGTTGGACCGCCTTCAGCTTTGATCACGCATTCTCTGTGGCATCGTTTCCACGAGCTTCTGCAACGGCTCAACATTTATTTCTGTCATTCATTTTGATCTTGTATTGATGACGGGAGATTCAGACCACTGATCAAAGTCTTCTCCAGCACATCCCAAAGACTCTCAATGGGGTTCAGGTCTGGACTCTGGGGGGGCTGATCCATGTGAAAATGATGTCTCATGCTCCCTGAACCACTCTCTCACAGTCTGAGCCGATGGGTCCTGGCATTGTCCTCTTGGAACATGCCCGCTCCATCAGGGGAGAAGAGATCCCACTGATGGAATAACCTGTCCTTCAGGATATTCAGGGAGTCAGCTGACCTCATTCTTTGGGTTGCTGAACCTAGACCAGACCAACTGCAGCAGCCCCAGATCATAGCCCTGCCCCCACAGGCTGGGGACCTTTCTTTTGGGCCGGGCAGTGAATGTTATAGAGTAAGAAATGTAATAAACAAAGGCAGGGCCAGTTTATTTATACAGTACAGATCAGCTACAAGTCAATCTACAATGCTTTACACGGAAAAACATCAAGAAAATAAGAATTCAACTGACTAAAGCTCAGAGAAGCAACTCAACTTTGAATGTTAGCCCACCTTAAGTAACCCCTCTTTAATCCACAGTTCAACAGAGCAGGAAGCAGGGACTTTGCTGGAGTCTTGAATAGTTTTAGCATCTATTCACCCAAAAATGAGCTACAACCACACTGCACTGCGCTACGTTCAAAGCTATAATGCTACTTAGTTACTACTTACTTATAGGTTCACTGAGAATACAGTCGTGACAATAAGGTTGTAAATCATTAACCAGAACTCCTTTCCTAGTAGTTTTCTAGTTCGATATTGATGGCACACTTGTAGAATTCACACATCAGAACTAGATATATGTTGTATTATCATGCCTACATTCAACCATATTACTATGACAGTTATCTTAAAGACATGCCTTCAAATTGTTATTGAATACCCTGTGAAATGCCTTTCTGTTATCAAACTGTAGGAGGGACTGCCATGCCTATACTTTTCTGCAGAAGACAATATTATGAATTATAGGATTGCAGTCTCTTTGCCCTTAATATGTGTTTGTGTTAAGACATTTATAAATGAACATTGGAAATTGTCTTTAGAACGATGGCAAAATCTTTTTGGGCGTTAACAACTTAGCCAAGAATCTGCGTATCTCTTTGGACTGAACACCGTAAACGATGGGGTTCAGGCTGCCAGGGGACGATGTGGAACAAAATGCTACAGAGCTTTCTGTAGTCTGAGTACTGAGGGAAGCGATGCAGAGCAATGATAGACATTCCACTAAAAATCATGATCAGATACACAACCAGGTGAGTGCTGCAGGTCTTCAGGGCTTTACTGTTCAGAGACTGGCTCTTACTGGTGAGACAGACCACAGTGATCTTACTGTAGGTGATCACCATGCTGCCGATTGAAGATGTGAACAGAACCACAGTGAACGTGAGGCCATACACATTATTAATGAACACACTCTCACAGGACAGTTTGAACAGCCCGGCATTGTCGCAGTAAGGGCTTTCAATCATAGTCCTACATCGGTTCAGCCGTATGGTCAGACCCAGCAGAATCCCGACCATAACGAAGGCCACTCCCCAGGCAGAAACGGTCAGCTTGATCACCATCTTGTTGGTCATTATGGACGCATAGCGCAGGGGGTTACAGATGGCCACATATCTGTCAAAAGCCATGATCATGAGCACTGTCATACTAGCGGTCCCAAACATGTGTGAGGTAAAAGCTTGCAGCACACACTCTGGATAACTGATGAGGCGTTCAGAGGGGGGCCTCAACATGTCTATGAGCAAACGAGGAACTAAGATAGAGTTCCCAAGGATATCATTAAAGGGCAGGTTGCAGAAAAGAAGGTACATGGGCTGGTGAAGGTTCTTGTCAATAAAAACCAGAACAACAATCCCCACATTTGCAACAATTATAAAGAGATAGCAGAAAATAAAAAACAGACAGACAGAGAAGACGGACTCCTTCGAGACATTGAACCCCTCCAGCTGGAGGTTTAGGCTGTTGTAGGTGTAGTTCTCCATCAACCTGAGGGAACAGACAAAACAATAAGGGATCATATTTGAAGAGAGCGTACAGGTGCTTCTCTTAAATTAGCAGATAGTATCTTTGTTAATTTACACAACAGATTATTTTAGGATGTCAACGTATCCTTGTTTCTTTTGCAGCTGAAAGAAGAAAGGTGTGTCAGACATTAAACCCTGAAAGTTGTGAAATGTGTTGAACAGTTTGTAGATCCATACCTTGTTGTCTTTAGTTCTTCTTGTTTCTCCTTCACTGCAGCACTGAAAAGTTTTTCAGCTGTTGCACTCTTTTGTAGATGTGATTGTAACTTCAGGGAATTCAACTAGAATGCGCATCTAGCAGAGGCTGTCATCAGAAAAGGAATGACGCTGCAAGGTGGGGATTGTTGAGGAAGTAGCCAGTTGATCCTTGACAACCTTAAAGGACGTTTGAGCTTCAAAGGCCTAAATTGGTTTGGCTTTGCATGAAGTTACAGCTGCTAAGTTGCTTCACCAGTTGCAGATTGATGAAAGATATTACTGCGCAGCTTATCCTTAAATCAGCAATGATAGTGGATAGTTGGTGCAGCTGTGGTGTGATGCATGGAGAGGACAGCTAGCGGCATGTTCGTGCATCCACACGTTGCTTAATGCAAACATTCCTTCAATCATAACTTTAAAGGCTTGTACACTTTTAGTCTTCAGGTTCTGTGGACTGCTGCGGTCATGCGGATGTGCAAGCAGTGCCCTTAATAATCAATTAAGACCAAAAAAAGAAATCTTTTTGTTGTTGTTCTTGGCAAATAAGCTAAAGGGGCATTGACCACTAACTGGACCTGAGAGATGGGATTGAAACAGTGGCCTTTGCAGTCGGCTTGTTAGCAAGTCTTACCGTCTGCTCATTTAAAATGTTATGGCTGCACGCTATTCCGCAGCACGTCCTCCAACCAAAGCAAACCCTTGATGCATTGCACGGGCATGACTAAAATGAAAGTAGCCCCTTAAAGATAAAAGGACAACCTGTAACAGGATGGCTATGGGAGGCAGGGAAGAACTCTTTGTGTCAGAGTTCAAAATAAATCAAGTAAAACCTGCTTGAAACAGGATATTTATAACTGGAGAGTAGACAACAGTTTCCTGAGGTCATTGTATGATATAGAGGCCTGGTAAGAAACCAGAGGATCTGCAACCTTTTTAATGGCAATGGTTTGAGAGACAGGTATCATATTTGGTTTGAATGTAAACATAAAAGTATGAGTTATTAAAGAAAAAAGGCCCTTTGAAAAAATAATACTGAAAACCAAACGTTTCTTTTTTAACATAACTATAGTTCATTTACAAAATCTTTCACCAACACGTTTTATAACAAAGGCTGGAGGGTAGTGGTCTTTAAAGAAACCACACTGATCTGACGGATCTCCATTTGTACTGTACGTGTGATTATTAATGCTCAATACAGGCCAGAGTTAATCCTGGAGTCCCGCAGCGCTCTGTACTCTGACCTTTTCTAATCACTTGTATTTGATTTCTTAAAGATGAAAGATTCAACTTTATTGTCATTGCACAGAGTACAAGTACTAGGACAACGAAATGTGGTCTCTGCATTTGACCCATCCTAGTGTTAGGAGCAGTGGGCTGCCATTATGTACGGCGCCCGGGGAGCAGTGTAGGTAACCAGTGTCTTGCTCAGGGACACCACGGTGGCACTTGGTCTTTCGGGGACTTGAACTGGTGACCTTCCAGTTCCCAGGCCAAGCCCCTATGGACTTCGCCACCACCGTCCCAAGGCAGCATTATTAGTAAAGACTGCATAATCTTTCAGAGTCTGTTAGATGATACTGAGTTATGTCTGTCGATCAAGTCAGATTAAACATCAGGTGTGCCTTAATGACGCAGAAGCCTAAAAGAGCTACACTTTTTAGATGTTCTTTACAGACTAACTGAAATGATTATACTGAATTACAAACATTATCTAAAGATATAGGTAGTTTGGACAGGCATTGCCCTGGCCTCAAGAATAACCTCAAACTTATGTTTTTTAGGATTCTCTTTAACTGGAACATTAAAACAACTTGAAGGACCGATAACACCACAAACTCATCCTGTCTATTTTCCTTATTGTGACTCTAAATTATCCGGCTGCCTCAATAACTCATGAAGTCAAATTATCATGTCCTTTTCTCATGATTTCCTTGTATTGTTAATGTCTTTTAAAGTTGACTATGTTTGTATACGTGCACGTACTGTCTGTGGGACTGCAGGACGGAGTCCAGAATAAACTTCCTTACAGGGACAATAAAGTACATCGTATTGTGTTGTTGTGTCTGTGCAAACAATATCCTGGGGAAGGGATCTTCACTCATTCTTTCCTTAGGTGGGTTTCATTTAATAGCCATGCTTATCATATGACTGTTGGTATTTATTGCACAGATTTTACAAGGACTTGCAGCCGTTATAACTCAGCGTACAGTTAAAGGCGCACTTGTGTACTTTCACGGAAAACCACAGCAACACATTATTTGGTGTGTTGAACACAACATAACAGAACACAACACACATGGAAGTGTTCATTATTTTAATGCAAAAACTTTCTTAGATCTAAATAAATTGGAGAAAAACCTGCGTATCTCTTTGGACTGAACACCGTAAACGATGGGGTTCAGGCTGCCGGGGACGATGTGGAACAAAACAGTACTAAGTTTTCTGTAGTCTGAGTACTGAGGGAAGCGATGCAGAGCAATGATAGACATTCCACTAAAAATCATGATCAGATACACAACCAGGTGAGTGCTGCAGGTCTTCAGGGCTTTACTGTTCAGAGACTGGCTCTTACTGGTGAGACAGACCACAGTGATCTTACTGTAGGTGATCACCATGCTGCCGATTGAAAATGTGAACAGAACCACAGTGAACGTGAGGCCATACACATTATTAATGAACACACTCTCACAGGACAGTTTGAACAGCCCGGCATTGTCGCAGTAAGGGCTTTCAATCATAGTCCTACATCGGTTCAGCCGTATGGTCAGACCCAGCAGAATCCCGACCATAACGAAGGCCACTCCCCAGGCAGAAACGGTCAGCTTGATCACCATCTTGTTGGTCATTATGGACGCATAGCGCAGGGGGTTACAGATGGCCACATATCTGTCAAAAGCCATGATGATGAGCACCGTGTGACAGGTGGTCCCAAACATGTGTGTGGTAAAAGCTTGCAGCACACACTCTGGATAACTGATGAGGCGCTCAGAGGGGGGCCTCAGTATGTCTATGAGCAAACGAGGAACTAAGATAGAGTTCCCAAGGATATCATTAAAGGGCAGGTTGCACAGAAGAAGGTACATGGGCTGCTGAAGGTTCTTGTCAATAAAAACCAGAACAACAATCCCCACATTTGCAACAATTATAAAGAGGTAAGAGAACAAGATGAACAGAAAGGCAGGGTACAGATACCCTTTAGAAACATTGAGCCCCTCCAGCTGGAGCGTGAGGCTGTTGAAGGTGTAGTTTTCCATCAACCTGAAAGAACAACATGTTTAAATCACAGGTAACATTTACTTTACCTTACATATAGCACAATGAAGCTGCAGGAATAAAATATTCTTTACGTGGGAATGAAATGTGTCTGAAAATAATGAGTTGCTGCCGCCTTTTACTTAGTCCCTCTTCATCACTTCCCAACTCACTGTGGATCTCAGTATCTCCTCTGGGTAAAAGCTTTAAAGACAGGATGCGATCGCAGAGGGACTAAATCCTCAGGACATCAGTTAAGGTGTGGCAACATTCAGAAAACACCATACAATAGTCAACAACTGGACTTACTGACCAAAGTGAAGCATTCTGGGGATTCTTTGAACAAAAGAAAGGTTAAATGTATTGTAATATGTTATTGAAATACAGGGGTTAACGTCACTTCCTGCCAGAATTAGGCCCCGCCCTCTTTCAGGTGAAAAATCCTGCATTAAAATAACAGTGTCTTCACGTCTTAAAGCTGCTGAGTCAGATATCGCTCCTCCAACAACAAATAGATCCAGAGCTCCGGTTCCTTTACTTCCTCTCCAGAAAAAAGGAGAGTAAAGAAAGGATCGGAAATCTCAGTCTCAGTGTCAGCCTGCTGCCTGCCACTCGTCCCCCGGTATATTCTTTAAATGCTTTGAGCAACACAAACCAATTGTAAACGCAATGTATTCTTTAACACTAGAACCTCTAGGGGTCGCTGTATACCTTAAACCTGCCAGTGGGTCAAATTGACCCGCTACTAGAATGCGTGGATTTTCAAGGTACAACGATCTTTTTTTATCATACTAAAACACAGGGTTGTAGTCTTTAATACAATTGTGAAATAGATGTATGCAATACTGGGGGTGTCCTTAACTTTAGTGTTCCACTTGAGTTGGAGTAGTACAGTTGTGTTGTCCTTTTGTGTGTGTGCCACCATGTTTCGGGAGCGCGATGTGCATAACGAGTCACGTCCTAGTCTGTGGGGTGCGTTCAATTACTGTCTCTGTCAGCCCGGGGGGCGTCCCACAGCAGGGAAGTTTGAACGAAAATGTTGGGATGGCTTCACTTTCCGCGGAGGCTCTGGATCGCTGTCAGATGACCCGTCAGCGGCAGACCGAACCCAGGACACATCACTCGGTCCTGACGCCTCCCCACCATCAGACTCTTCTTCACTCAGACGGTTTAGCAGCGCTAATGCCTCCTGTACATTCAGGAGTCTCTATCTTTTGTCCATTTTAAAAGTCTCTCTACAAAATATGACTGGCTCTATAAGGAACAGCAGTACACTATAGGCGTTGCTGTAGCAACACGTCATGTTTATCTTTACACCGAAATAATTACCGCGAAAACCAGGGCATTTTCTATAGGGGTAAATATTACCTGCTGGCGTTGATAGGTGTAAATGGCCATTTTTAAAATCTGACTTCATATTGACCATTTTTAACAGCAGAAGGTGTTACATAACACACTTTCAGGAAAAGTCACGGACTGGAAGACCTGAATATTTTACTGACAACAACAATAACAACAATAACAACAACAATAACAACAACAATAATAACAACAACAACAATAATGACAACAATAACAACAACAATAATAATAATAACAATACTAATATATTCAGTATAAACAAAAACAGCAAGTAAATATATTATAAAATAACACAAGGCAATTTACAGCTCCAACAAACACAGTCTTCGTCTCCACCCTTTATGACTTTGCACGATGTAACCAGTGATCGCAGACAAATTTAGGAACACATTTTCTCTAACATGATGGCAAAACTTTCTTGGACTTAAAAGAGTTAGTCAAGAATCTGCGTATCTCTTTGGACTGAACTCCGTAAACGATGGGGTTCAGGCTGCCGGGGACGATGTGGAACAAAATGCTACAGAGCTTTCTGTAGTCTGAGTACTGAGGGAAGCGATGCAGAGCAATGATAGACATTCCACTAAAAATCATGATCAGATACACAACCAGGTGAGTGCTGCAGGTCTTCAGGGCTTTACTGTTCAGAGACTGGCTCTTACTGGTGAGACAGACCACAGTGATCTTACTGTAGGTGATCACCATGCTGCCGATTGAAGATGTGAACAGAACCACAGTGAACGTGAGGCCATACACATTATTGATGAACACACTCTCACAGGACAGTTTGAACAGCCCGGCATTGTCGCAGTAAGGGCTTTCAATCATAGTCCTACATCGGTTCAGCCGTATGGTCAGACCCAGCAGAATCCCGACCATAACGAAGGCCACTCCCCAGGCAGAAACGGTCAGCTTGATCACCATCTTGTTGGTCATTATGGACGCATAGCGCAGGGGGTTACAGATGGCCACATATCTGTCAAAAGCCATGATGATGAGCACCGTGTGACAGGTGGTCCCAAACATATGTGAGGTAAAAGCTTGCAGCACACACTCTGGATAACTGATGAGGCGTTCAGAGGGGGGCCTCAGTATGTCTATGAGCAAACGAGGAACTAAGATAGAGTTCCCAAGGATATCATTAAAGGGCAGGTTGCAGAAAAGAAGATACATGGGCTGGTGAAGGTTCTTGTCAATAAAAACCAGAACAACAATCCCCACATTTGCAACAATTATAAAGAGGTAAGAGAACAAGATGAACAGAAAGGCAGGGTACAGATACCCTTTAGAAACATTGAGCCCCTCCAGCTGGAGCGTGAGGCTGTTGAAGGTGTAGTTTTCCATCAACCTGAAAGAACAACATGTTTAAATCACAGGTAACATTTACTTTACCTTAAATATAGCACAATGAAGCTGCAGGAATAAAATATTCTTTACGTGGGAATGAAATGTGTCTGAAAATAATGAGTTGCTGCCGCCTTTTACTTAGTCCCTCTTCATCACTTCCCAACTCACTGTGGATCTCAGTATCTCCTCTGGTAAAAGCTTTAAAGACAGGATGCGATCGCAGAGGGACTAAATCCTCAGGACATCAGTTAAGGTGTGGCAACATTCAGAAAACACCATACAATAGTCAACAACTGGACTTACTGACCAAAGTGAAGCATTCTGGGGATTCTTTGAACAAAAGAAAGGTTAAATGTATTGTAATATGTTATTGAAATACGGGGTTAACGTCACTTCCTGCCAGAATAAGGCCCCGCCCACTTTCAGGTGTAAATCCTGCATTAAAATAACAGTGTCTTCACGTCTTAAAGCTGCTGAGTCATATATTGCACCTCCAACAACAAATAGATCCAGAGCTCCGGTTCCTTTACTTCCTCTCCAGAAAAAAGGAGAGTAAAAGAAAGGATCAGAAATCTCAGTCTCAGTGTCAGCCTGCTGCCTGCCACTCGTCCCCCGCAGACCCACCGGACATCCATCCCCTATTTATTCTCCGTAAGCTGTCTCTGCTGTCAGACCAGACATCTGACCTCATCTCCATATCTCTGGACTCAGTAAACCCTTTCTGACCCACAGAGAGATTGTTTCCTGGCAGCACTTTAACATTTTGGTTTGAGGGCGCACGCCCCCAAAGAGAGGGAGCAGAGACCCTTTGATTGACATTTCAAACTTGAGTACAGCAAGCACAAACCCCACATTGGAATCGACGGGTCAGCCTGTGGAGGGGCCCACAACAAAACCCTTTAAGGTTCCTGAATCTGTTTTCAATTGGAAAGCCATGCTTGGCCTCACTGTGTTTCCACCGCTGTATTTATCCTGTCAGCTAGTTTTTCATATTTGATTTTAAAAGGGGTAGACAGCTGTGTAGTTTGAGGAACATGTTGGTGTATATTCTTTAAATAATTTGACCAACACTAACCAATTGTAAACTCAATGTATTCTTTAACACTAGAACCGTCAGGGGTCGCTGTATACCTTAAACCGCCAGTGGGTCAAATTGACCCGCTACTAGAATGCGTGGATTTTCAAGGTACAACGATCTTTTTTATCATACTAAAACACAGGGTTGTAGTCTTTAATACAATTGTGAAATAGATGTATGCAATACTGGGGGTGTCCTTAACTTTAGTGTTCCACTTGAGTTGGAGTAGTACAGTTGTGTTGTCCTTTTGTGTGTGTGTGCCACCATGTTTCGGGAGCGCGATGTGCATAACGAGTCACGTCCTAGTCTGTGGGGTGCGTTCAATTACTGTCTCTGTCAGCCCGGGGGGCGTCCCACAGCAGGGAAGTTTGCACGAAAATGTTGGGATGGCTTCACTTTCCGCGGAGGCTCTGGATCTGTCAGATGACCCGTCAGCAGCAGACCGAACCCAGGACACATCACTCGGTCCTGACGCCTCCCCACCATCAGACTCTTCTTCACTCAGACGGTTTAGCAGCGCTAATGCCTCCTGTACATTCACGAGTCTCTTTCTTTTGTCCATTTTAAAAGTCTCTCTACAAAATATGACTGGCTCTATAAGGAACAGCAGTACACTATAGGCGTTGCTATAGCAACACGTCATGTTTATGTTTACACCGAAATAATTACCGCGAAAACCAGGGCATTTTCTATAGGGGTAAATATTACCTGCTGGCGTTGATAGGTGTAAATGGCCATTTTTTAAATCTGACTTCATATTGACCATTTTTAACAGCAGAAGGTGTTACATAACACACTTTCAGGAAAAGTCACAGACTGGAAGACCTGAATATTTTACTGACACAAAGTTACAGACAATCATGGAACAGCTGCGGGTCAAATTTACCCATTGGCGGTTCTAGTGTTAAAACATAATAGATCATAGAGGGCCTTTGGTTGGGAGGAAAACAAGAACATTTTTATTATTGATAGTTGAAAAGAGATACAGGCAGGACATATGGAGAGGGAACTCAGACTGTTGAACCAGGTCTATGCTGAACTTCTGAAACATGCTATTTGAAACTTCACTAGAAGGTCAAATAATTACAGGGTTGAGAAAATATATGAAGCTCGATACAGACAGGAGCTTTGGAGAAGGAACTAAGTCTGCAAAGCCAATTATAAAACCTGAAACAGCTGTGATAGAGAGATGTGCTAGGTTATTGAAAGCTATGAAAGCAGGTCAGTGATTCTATAGTTAAGGAGCTTCATTGGCCTTGAGAGGTTAAACTCCTCCAATCTTTTGTGATCGACTTCCACATTTGTAAAAGTGCTTGACGATGCTAGTACGCAGCTCCTTACTGGCCAGTCCGTAGATGATGGGGTTAATAACTGGTGGAATGACAATAAACAGGATGCTGAAGAACCTCTTGATGGTTTGCGAGAGCGAGGGGAACCTTTGAATTATAATTAGAATCACTGAAGCTGTTTGGTAGAGCACGTACACAACGAGGTGGGGGGCGCACTTCTGGAAGGCCTTACTGCGGGCAGATCTGCCTTGCTTTACAGTAGCATGCAGGATTCTGAGGTAGGTAAAAGCGATGATGAGGAAGACGCTTGTGTTCAAACACCAGCTCATGGACAGACCTAGAAAAACAAAGAACACATCATTTGTCAGTGAGTCATCACGCAACATGCTGAACACCGGCTGAAAAGGGATGTGTGGCCCTTTTTAACAACACACTGCGTGGTTGCTGCTTCATGATAAACCAATGCACTCACCATAGATGTTGTTCATTGGGGTGGGACTGCAGGCCAGGTTCAGGATAGCACGGTTGCTACAGTAAACGTGTCTGATGCTGTTGCCACAAAGCGGGGCGTTCACATGGAAGGAAAAAAGCACAACGATACACACCACAGCTGCAGCCCAGGCCAGGGCGCAGCAGGAGTGCAGCCGGGCCGAGGTCATGATGGCGTGATACTGAGGGGTTCACACACAGCGATGTACCTGCAGAGGGAGAGCAGGGTTACAAACACAGCATCCTTTGCTTCTTTTCTACTATCAGCCTCTGTTGACCTGTTTCTGCATGCTCCAAAAAAACCCTCCACTCTCATTCTAACAGATAATCACAAATATAGCTGTAAGGAACATAAGGAAGCAGCTTGAAAGGCAACAATCACCCTCAGAAATCCCTTCAGGTGCTTATTTGTGTCTGAAGCAGTTTGACTCTTTACACACTTCATCATAACAATTGCTGCAGAATATCATTTACCTTCTGTGGTGTCGTTTCATTCCCTTTATGGGCTCTTATAGAAACAGGGTGTTGCATGAAGGGTCATAAACAATAAGGCATTACTTTGGAGGAATTACAAATCTAATGTCCTCACAGATCTTTCTAATCCCTCAATACAGACACCGGGCTGGGGGGGGGGGATGCATGCAACAAAGGTGCTTTCCTACTTCATTCAACATTTACTAACTTAGTACAAATGGGAAATGGACTGTTTTTATATATCGTTTAACCCGTCTTCAAGCCTCTCAAAGCACTTTGTATTTGGTCATCATTCATACGGAGCAATGTGTCACTTGCTTCGGGTATGTCACACACACACGCACACACAGACACACAGACACACACACACACACACACACACACACACACACACACACACACACACACACACACACACACACATACACACACCATTTGCTAGCGGGAGCAACTCTGGGTTCAGCATCCTGCCCACGGAGACATGAACAGGTAGACTGCACGGGCTGGGATTGAAGCAACATCTTTCCGATTGAAAGACGACCACACTCCCTCAAAGCCCCAGAGGCTAAAAGAACAGTCCTAAAACACATCGACCTGGCATGAGTGAAATCGATAACATGAGAACACTTAATCATCAGGGTCACTCTAACACCTGACAGCACATTCAATGTCTTTTTGAAAACGTCTGATTGTGAGAAGCTCTCCTCATGTGCTGATGCACCTCAGTACCTGTCGTAGGCCATCACACCCAGGATGGTCTGCATTGCGAAGCCGTAGGTGTGCACACAGAAGGCCTGGGCGATGGCTGCGATGTAGGTCATTCTCTTCTGGCCCGTCAAGAAGTGCACCATGAAGCGAGGCAACACCGTCGTGCCCCCCAGCAGGTCACACACTACCAGGTGACAGACCATTACAAACATGGGTCTGTGCAGGTTCTTGTCGATGATAATGATGCACATCACCACACCATTCGCCAGCAGCAACATCACATAGTTACACAGAGCCAGGAAGAACAAGAGGGCGCCATAGCCGGGGGGAACATAGAAGCCCTCCAGCTCAAACACAATGGGCTGTTTGAGAGGAGTTACCATCGTCAGGTTGTCCATCCAAAACAGTGCAGCTCTGGAAAAGACAAGTGCAGGAAAACCCTCACAACAAGTCATGATACTGATCTTAACTCTAGATTTATGTAAAAGGTGCACACAGAAATATAAAAAGAGACCTCTGCCTCTGTCGTCTTTCTTCCACTGTAATTCTTAACTAAATGAAATAGAGTGCACTATTACCTGCAGTGAAACAGACAACTGGTGCTCAATGAACAGACATATAAGGGCAATGCATCAAGCACCTGAGAGGGGAAGAACTTCAGGGGAAATCCAATGAAGTAAAAGCCTACAGCGTCTTGTTACGCCTCCCGTCTTCTCTTCAGAGACTTGATTCTGCTCTGACCTCGGGAGTAGAGTGGGTTTGTCTTTTTGATGTTTCAATTGAAACATCGACCTGCCCTAGATGCGGCACATCAGTTGACACGTGGCTGTGTTCAAAAAACAAAATATGTGATTGACACTATACAGAGAAACGTATTGGAACACACCAAACTCATCCAGCCATGCCTTTATGGACCTTGCTTTGTGCACTGGTGCAGTCAGGCTGGAACAGAACAGGGCCTTCCCCAAACTGTTTCCACAAAGTTGGAAGCGTAGAATATTCCGGAATGACTGTAAGTAAGATGAAGCGGTAAGAATCCCCTTCACTGGAACTAAGGGGCCTTTGCACCAGGCCCTAAACCAGTTTCTGCTGCAAAGGGCCCGATACCTTCTGGAGCCCGCCTTAAGTTGACATTCAGGGAAATGCAACTTTGGCACCAAGTTTGCCTCCTGGTCATCAAAATACTAACCATTCAGAGTGGTTTGGTTTCTGGTCCCCAGAATCCTAACGTGAAGATCATTGTAGTATTAACCTGGTGTTACTCCTCCTGAAGCTCCACTGCGGTGGTGGGGAAGTCCATAGGGACTTGGCCTTGGAACTGGAAGTTCACTGGTTCAAGACCCTGAAACACCAAGAGCTACCGAGGTGTCCCTGAGCACTGTTGCCTGGATGCATTACGTATGGCCGCCCACTGCTCCTAACACGAGGATGGGTCGAATGCAGGATGTACATTTCTCTTCTGTGGGGCCAGGAAGGCTTCCTCTGTGGGACCAGTAAGGGTATATCCCAGCTGTGTTGGGCAGACTGAAAGGTGAAACGAGAGGCCACCTCTCATACAAGGTGGAATCTTACCTGGTTGTGTCCTCTTGGCTATCAGCTGGGCCCAGGTAAGTCTAGACTCAGAGATGAAACAAACTGGCCCTTCTCTCTGCACACAGAGATGCATACCCACCAACTGGACTGTGGTGTGGAACGTAACAAGAGCATGACAATCAATAAGTCTGCAGTCCAGGCCGTCACACACTTTGATCAGACATGGTGGATAAGATAAGGATTACTTTATTAATCCCAAACTGGGACGTTTTTGCGATGAAGACGTTTATGTCACTAGGATCAAATCAGCCCTTGGCAAGAGTAAGAATACAGCTGTCTCAACAAAGTCAGTAATATCAAAGTAAGTGTATGATGGTTGTGTTGTTGCAGAAACTTGAACCGTCTGTTTCTTAGTGGGAACAACCTCAAGGAGATCCTGGCCCGCAGGGACCGTCCTCCTCTGCTGAGATCATCCCGTCACTTCATGAAAGTTACTTCAGAATGATGCAAGTGATGATGCCACAGTTTAAACCTGATTACTCAACGATCTGTGGATGCTGAACTTATAACCATAGACACACATCTAACCATCAATGACCCTGATATGTCTCACAGCTCCTTCCTATTCTCACCACCTTTAGTTATGACTGTCTGTCCGTCTGATCAGTTAAAGGAGCTGCTATGAACCGCTGTTGGTGGGTAAACACTTGTCGCAGAACATAATAATAGTCTTAATTGTCAGCTTGTGGTGCAATTAAAATACAAAACTGTGTGATGTGGGATACTCCATACTGTACACTTTAAAGGTACCCGTATTTCCAGTATGTTAAAGACCTGGAGTTTCTATGTTTGTGTTCACATGACAACAGAGACAGCAAGGTCTGAATAGAAGTCGTAAAGCAAGTAAAGAAATGCTTGTTTGTGTTTATCCAAAATTACAAGGCAACTAACGGTCAACAGAAGGACTCTTTCAGTCCATTCAGAACATTGTGTGTGTGTGTGTGTGTGTGTGTGTGTGTGTGTGTGTTATAATTATGACTGTCCTGGAGGCCTCAGAGCTCCCTGGTGTCTCGGTGACCGGCAGGTTAATTAAATCAAAAGCTGCAGTGAGGCGTTCAGGGGCCGATGGACAGGGAACCTCTCAAGGGAACCTTCAGGCTGCAGACCGGCCTTCTCTCTTTACCTTCATAGTTCTCTCTCTGCTTCCTCTCTCCAGGTGGTCATCCTCACTTGGCGTCTTGTCTGACGCAGCGCTCGGTTGGTTTTGCGGTTCTTAACAAAGGTGTTCAAAGGTTAGGGTCGGAGTTCTGTTCATCTATTCTCCATGAAACTGGGAAAACAATGTCTTTATCTTCATGTTCATAAAGGCATTCTCAGGGGAAAGTCCGCCTCCAACTGTTCAAAGTTTGTGGTTATAAGTCATTACAACGATTTTGAGACTTGGCTGATGGAGTACGTGAGGTAAGGGCTTTATGTCAAACTTAAAAATAAAGGTTTGAAGCCTAAAAGTTGTGAATGCTCGGTGAAGTTTCATCAGGGTTTGTTGATTGGATCAGGGTAACTTCTCTTTTTCCAACGCTTGTTTTGCTCATTGCTTGATCCCTAAGTCGCTGAGTTGTTTCGCTGTGGGAGCAGACTTTGTTGGAAAACCAGCTGCTGAAGTTTCATCATGCATTGACAGTGCAGCGAATCCCTCTTGATCCCGGGGGCTTGCTTATCCTCTGAGCGCTGATAAACATCTATTACCTGCCCCCCTCTGCTCCCACAGGGCTCATTACCATCAGGAACTGTTGATCAGTGTTAGTGAGGAAGCAGCTCACAGCGGACCTCATTAACGATGTTTCAGAAACACTAACACTCATTACTGGCTGCTGGGGCCACAGTGATCACACTGGTGGACCGTTAGGGGGCAGCGTCCTCCCCTGAGCTCCCAACATGCAACAGTTTCAAGTTTTTGGGGGAAGTTGGCTTTTGTAACAGTTGCTCCATTTCAAAGTACAATTGAATAAAATAAAGATATGTGTAAACAAACATAAGACGTTTAAGTGAATCTTAATTGTCTTTACAATAAATATTAAAAATGTGTATATTACAAAATACAGAGTTGTGTTTCAGTAATCCTAGTCCAGTTATTTTTTCTCCCAGACAAATGATTGAAAACCAGAAACAAAGGCCAACCATAGATATAAAAAAAGCTATATTCAATCCCATAAAATCAAGAGGCCCTTGAGACCTTACTTTGACCCCCAGGTTTTGGAGTAAAGAGCCAAAGATAGCTTGGTATTAATTGAGAAGCACGCCGAAACACTAAAGATCACTTCAGTTTGAACAGATGAAATGTATGTAATGTGTATGAATGGTTATGGTTTCATATAAATATAAATAATATCATAGATGGATGAACTCCGACGATTGCTAACAAACAGCAGGGGTACGGTGGAATAGTCCAAAATCTGGTCCTATGGTCTATCTATCAGCTGTTCCTTGACCTCTGTGTGAAGGGTCCCGGGGTTAAGGAACAGTGGACAGGAGAACTCAACAGGACTGAGGAACAGAGGCTGCTTTGAGAACCCGACTGAGCGACACTATCCACGTATTGATGATGAAGGCCGTCCTTAATGAGCGTCTGCTGTGGGGAACTACAGCTCCTCTAAAGCTCCTGAGAGCCTCTCCTCTGCACCGTGCTCTCTGATGGTGCTGTTTCTGCTTTATGAACCAGGACAGCAGAGACAGATACCCTGCATTACAAAGGCCCCCCCTCCGGCCTCACGTATTAACCCACATGAATCCAATAGGTATGATTATATGACATATTTATAATAAATACAAATGAGTTATAATAAACTAGTGATGCCTTCACCTATCACTTTGGACATCACAGTTCAACATGTAGTAAAGGCTTCAGAAACCCCACACAGCTCAGAGACTCTGAGACTCTATTGGATCCTTTCAGTAAAAGTACCGTTCATATTTCTCCTTTTGATGAATCCAGAGCTGAACGTTCAGAACCAAGCTCTTTGGAAAGTTACGGTATAAGTTTTAGACTGCTTCATCAGCACCGTAACTTTCACCGAACGCATTTCTCACGGTCGGCTGTTTCCGTAAACCGCCGGATGCTGCGTCACGGTAAAAGTTGCTGCAAGGCATTGTGGGACAGCATGTTCTCCTTTCCTCTCCTACAGGAAGGTCCAGTGTTTCCTAAAGGAGATTATAAAGGAAGCTTCAGAGCTCCTTTCCTGTCTGTTAGCAACACAAATCAAATGTAGGTGAATAATGTGTGATACCTGAAAACGCTTTCAGAAAGAACAGCCTACACCCCGTCTGTCTTCAGGGTTCATTTATTCTGCTGCAGCTCATCCCTTAAAACAGAGCCTCAGAGTGCTGAGAATCAGAGGAGATATGAAGGTTGCATCTCAAGCTGGTTATAGAAATAAGTTGTTGGGTTTTTTAATCAACTCAGGTTTGTTAGAGAATGTTTCTAATTCTAAAAGACTGAATTGATTTTACATTGGGCTCATTAATATATGTTAACATATATCTGAGAAGTACAAAATAAGAGCAGCAGGAGTTTAATGTGTGGGCCATATCCATTATACTTTTAGAATGTGCTGAGGGTCGATTCAGAAATGGCCTGCGGGCCGCATTTAGCCCCCGGGTCGTAGTTTGGACACCCCTGCTCTGGAGAATTCAAGCCGCTCTCATCATGGCGGCCACTGAGGGACTTCCGGGTCACTCCGCTCCGTTAGGGGCAGGGACTCCCTTTCGCTTTCTTAGTTTTTTGCTTTTCTTTTTGTATTATTGTTTTCTTATTTGTATTCATGTATTCCCTCTGTGAGGACGAGAACATCATCAATAATATCAAAGATTGAAATTACACAACTTACTAAATACTCCTCCAGTACCAGCAGCAGCTCTGCAACCGGGGGGAAGTATTCAACGTGGAAGTATGTACTGCAGTTATTTATGGTGTATATATTGTAAGTAGTTGTGGTGTGTGTGTTGGTGGGGGGGTGAATGAATGAATTTGAAGCTTGTTGGCTCCATCTACTGCTAAGCTGTTGCTGCTGCAGGGTAACCAGCACTTGTGGGGACTTTATGGAGGTGTTTATCTCGTTTGTTTGGTGGTTATACGTCTGAATACACTCCTTACACATTAAGCCCATTTCATGGCAGACTAATATTTCTAAGCAGTATTAAAACAGAGGAAGGAAACAACCTTAGTGTGAATATTCTGCGGACAGAAATCCAGTAAACAAAGCATTTGTAATTAGAAATCTTTAATGTGTTTTATGGCAACAACTATGTGTCTTATGTAAATATGTTAACAACACACAAACAACATATACTGCATAACAAGAAGTGACAGTGAAACATTTGGCATGTTGTGTTGACATTGTGAAGACTACAAACACCGCCTCACGGCCGAGTACGGTTTCTGACTTTGGAAAAAGGGGTTCACATTTGAATAGAATTTTGAGTTATTTTTCCCCCTCAAACCAGAATACAGATTCTTCCCCCAAAATGTTAAAGTGCTGCCAGGAAACAATCTCTCTGTGGGTCAGAAAGGGTTTACTGAGGCCAGAGATATGGAGATGGGGTCAGATGTCTGGTCAGACAGCAGAGACAGCTTACGGAGAGTAAATAGGGGATGGATGTCCGGTGGGTCTGCGGGGGACGAGTGGCAGGCAGCAGGCTGACTCTGAGACTGAGATTTCTGATCCTTTCTTTACTCTCCTTTTTTCTGGAGAGGAAGTAAAGAAACCGGAGCTCTGGATCTATTTGATGTTGGAGGTGCAATATATGACTCAAGGCTTTAAGACGTGAAGACACTATTATTTTAATGCAGGAGTTACACCTGAAAGAGGGCGGGGCTGAATTTAGACCGAAGTGACGTTAGCGCCTCATGCTGTATTTAAGCCGGAAAAACCTGCTGACCAAGATTTGTATTGACAGGAACTTTACAATGAGGAAAAATGTTTCCCTTCTGTTTACTTCCTTTAAAACATATCATAGTATTTTAATCTCTTCAAATCTAGTAAACTGCCTAAAAGTTTCAAAGCATTTGAGTTAATAAAAGCTTCTGAACACGTGATGATAAAACCTGTTGAGGTAATATCTTGCAATGAATAATTATGTGCCTCCATGAGATAACTACCATGATTATCACTTTTCATCATTAGTTTTGTGAGACAATGTGAGAGGTTAATTATGCAGGGTTATCTCTGAATCATTGTTAAGCATCCTCAGACAGATCTGCTGTGATCCCTTCATGATTTCAGAGTTTAATCATTTGATTAAGGACAAAGGATTTGTTTTAATGGAGCATTCCCCAGGTCTCCATCCTATTGCCCACAGTAATTGTGTTGGCACCTCTGCTGTTAGCCCGACGCTGGACCACCAGCTGTCCTTCACTGCTAACATCGCCGCTACGACCCGATCCTGCAGAAACACTCTCTACCACATCAGGAGGATACGTCCCGTGCTGTCCCAGGAGGCAGCACAGGTCCTGGTCCAGGCTCTGGTCCTACTGTACCCCACTCCTGGCTGGTCTACCTGCAGACGTCATCCGACCTCTACAGCTAATCTAGAATGCTGCAGCCCGACTGGTATTCAACCTCCCCAGTTCTCCCACACCACACACCTCTCCTCTGCTCCCTTCAAGACCCTGGTACTGGCCTACCAAGCTGTGAGGGGATCTGGTCCATCCTGCACCCAAGACATGGTCAAACTGGACACTCCATCTCTCCGCTCTGCATCAGCCAATCGGCTTGCTAATTGGAACCACCCACCCCCCCCAACAAAAACACGCCTGTCTGCTATCCTGGCTCCTAAATGGTGGAACGATCTTCCCACTGACATCAGGACGTCTTCAAAGTGAAGACCCACATGTTACACTTGGGCCGAATACCCCCCCCGCCATCATACAAATGTACCTCTGTACTCGGAGGAGCGACTGTGACCGGATTGTAAGATCTAGATTTGAGTTAGCAAAACTCAGGCCAGCGTTCGTGTCCAAACTCAGGAAGACTCCAACAAAATTCACCGATAATTCAAAACCTCAAGTCACGTTCGCTTCAGAGGTTTAACGAGATGAAGGGGAAAGATGTTGATATGGTTTATGCTGCAATCAAAGATACATAGATTAAACAATACAAAGACTTCCTGTTTGCAGTCCATAATATCCCACAGTTCAACGTGATGGTTTAAAACCAATCCTGCATGCATTTTAAGTCGTCAAAAAACACTCGAAAGGTCTAAATATAAAAAAGTGTGGCATACTTTAACATGAACGTGTGTGTGTGTGTGTGTGTGTGTGTGTGTGTGTGTGTGTGTGTGTGTGTGTGTGTGTGTGTGTGTGTGTGTGTGTGTGTGTGTGTGTGTGTGTGTGTGTTCAGCTCTAAGACATACAGTGGTAAGTCATAATGTAAACACATATATCGCCCTCTGTTTTGATCATCACGAACAGATGGAAGCCCGTTCATTAAGAACATTTATTGAAGATTTTTATCCTAAAATCAAGTTTTCCTCCAAACAGGTGAAACACGCTTCAGGTGCACAAGCTGGAAGTTAGTTTGAAATGTCCTCGGGGTATGAAAAGTGCCTGGTATTTGCTGTGATCAGTGCTAGAGAATATGGAGTTCATTCAATAATCTCTCCCTATAAGACTCGGGGGTAATCTTTATTTGCAAAGACACCAGGTGTGCTTTAAACGTGCAGCAGATTCACTTTAAGCCCATCTGTGATTCATCAGTGCTCCGACAAAACCAGCATGTTTCACGTGTTTGAAGGACAGTAAGATTTAAGACGTTATGCCAGCTCCACACCATCGTCATCTGATTGGAATCTTTGCAGTCCCGTCAGATGGCTTTCCCCAGGATCAGGATGCTCATGAAGAAGACCATGATGAAGAAGAGCCACATGAAGAAGCGGTCCATGACCTTGGCGACCTTCCTCCACTCCCCGATGCGCAGCTGAGCGGCCCGCTGGTCCTGGTACGAGTTGGCAATGTACTCCACGTTCCTGCGTAGTCCCTGGTGCTGGCACACACACACGGCTCTCACAAACACCTCCCTCCTGTCGTCCCCGGCTCCGCCTCCGCCCCCCTCTGCACCTCCGACGCCTGTCTTTTCCTCCACATGCTCACCTCCTCCTCCTCCTTCTCCTCCTCCTCCACAGGCAGACTCCTCCCGCTGAGCTCCTCCTGCGGCTCCTTCTTCCTCGGAGTGGTCGATGGTCACAAACATGTCCTCCTTCCACTCGGTCTGGTTGCTTGAATCGCGGCTCGGCTTCAGAGCGTCCCCCGCCCCGTCCTCCTCCACCCTCCCGGCCCACACCTGCCCGTTCACATCCCAGTTTGTTCCTTTTGGGTTGCTGGCCCGGGCTTCAGACTCCTCCTGAGACTGAGGCTGCTTCCTGGATGCAGCCCCCCCGAGGCAGTTCTCCCCGACCTCGTACACGAAGCAGATGCGGGCGAGGTAGTTCAGGATGAACCGCTCGGCCCACTGGGGGACCGGACGGGCCTCTGGGCCGCAGTGGTGGATGTTCATGATGAAGATGGTGAGCGCTGTGGATGCGGTGACCATCGTCATGGTGGCGATGTAGTACTTTCCTGTGGAGGAAAGGAGATGGAGATCAGTTCGAGTTCAAAACACACACTATAACACCAGGAGAGTTTACAGGAAATCCAGAGTAGAGATACTTTGACCCAGGATCACGTTGCTGTTTTCTGTTTCTCAAATGATGATGATGATGATGTTGATGATGATGATGATGATGATGATGATGATGATGATGATGATGATGATGATGAAAACAGTAACACCAAATGATTGATCAGTTTCTGAAGGGGCGTTCAGTTTGTACCCTCAAACCCATGGGCGTCAGCTCCCTCCGCTAACAACACTTACTTTGATAACTAGTGCAGTAAGTAAGCTCGGAGCAACTGTTGGGGCCATGTCTCCAGTGTTCCCAGTATAAATGACAGCCATGCTCACACCTCAAACTCCAGATCTCACAACTTTTAATAGGATTTGAAAAGTAAACAACTAATTGTGTTCTCGCTTTTCAATCGTATGTACTTTCGGTTTAGCTCCTTAAATGAACATGGTTTGTAACATAGAAAGCACAGGTGTGCCCCCCTCGTTATCTCTTTAGCTTTAGTCGACTAAGAGCTTTAGATGTTAAGTAATTCTCTCGTGCTTTGTTATGCAGAATTTTCAAGAGACTTTAGGGCTCGTCTCTGAAATGTGGACCATTGTTTTATTAACTTATAGATCATTGAGTAGTAAAGGTTTTGGCGTAGTATGCAGTTGAATTATTTAGGATGCAACACTTTGTACTTCAGTGAGATGGGAACAGGCCGTACAGAAAGGGCTCTGCTGAAATGTGAACTGCTGTTGGCATCGTGAGAGTCGAGAGCATTGATTCCCCGGCGGTCATTGTTGTATTTTAGAACAGCGCCTGCCTCATCAACCCCCAGGCCTCCTGATCATTACCGTACAGATAGTCAGGCATAGAGAGGGTGCTTACTGCCGGGCTGCCAACATTTTACTGCCTGCTCAGTTTATTTGTGAGGAAACAAAAAGATATCACAGACCAAACAATTACACATTTGCCTGCCTGGCATTTTGGTTCCCCTTCTCAGCAGTAACTGTATCTCAGAATATTTAACATTCATTTAAAAGTCTTTGGTTTCACGATTACATCTGATCTGAATCTCTGGTGGTGAGAGAGGGAGGGTAGAAGAGGCAGAGGTAAAGAGCTGCAACAAACATCAGGGTTAACACGTAGACATGATATCACGGGAAGAAAGCACCACTAATTCTTGGGTTGCGGTCGAATTGCTGTATTCCTGGACCTCTGCGTGAAAGGTCACGGGTTAAGAGTAGTGGATAGGAGAATTCAAATGGACTTAGGAAAAGAGACTGCGGTGCTTTGAGAATGTGCTGTGGGGATATATATTTTTTTATATATATTGTTTTGCAAATTATTTGGTGGCCCACTTGCAATGCCTTCGCGGCCCACTAGGGGGAGAATCAGCTCTTCGGGGCTGAGGTACTTCCTGGTTCAGCAGACAGTGTGAACTGATTATGAGCTGAACTTCAGACTTGTGTTTAACACGACTCAAAGCAGGCAGAGTCGAGAGGCTACGACCCTCCCTTTGCAAAATAATGTACACAGGTACTTTGGTGTCCTTTATTTATAATATGTCACCATGAATACAGAAACTATGTACACTACACAATCCTTTACAATACATATCATTTCCACTTACTTTCTAAATACACCAGTTTTACCAAACAGTAAAAAAATCTTAGCCTTTGTGTTTCCAACCATAATGCAACTTCTGAACGCGTAGAGTTTGTGTCGTACTGCTCCAACAACGTCTGAGTCAACTTAATTCCAACGTATGAATACCAATTTTACTTCGGATTTCTGAATTTATGGACAAAAGACCTAATTTGGGGAAATTTTATGTCATTTTTTAGGTAGAAAAACTTAAATAGCAAACTATGGATGCTTTAAATTTGAATAAAACACCAACTGTTCAATGACAGGAAAAAAACCGTATTTGTTATATTGAAACATTTTGAAAAGGGTCAAAGTTGACCCGAGGACAAAAGGAAGGTTAAAGGAACTATGATGAATGATGAATGTATGTGTACATCCTCTATTACACTGCAGGTCTATTCTGTAGGTACATTTCAATCAGTCTGTTTCCATGCACATTTATAATGTATGCATAAATAACCTAAGGGCAGTCTCCATGAATTTGAAAAATATCAAGAAGTTTGAATTTGCAAAACCAAAAAGAGGGAACATCTTCATGGTGGAACTGCTCTTTCTTCAGCTGTACTGTATTCCTAATCATGGACCCCCTGCTGCTATCGGCCTCAACACAAAGAACAATCCTTAGTTCCAGATTCAAGTCCAGAAGAAAACACGTTTCCAGTGTGTCCGAGGCTCTTCAAATGTTTTGTTAATCACGGGTTCTTTCGCATTCTCGAGTAAAGTCGCAATAAGTCCACCTTGACTTTAGGCGGAGGGCTGATGATCAGAGGGGCGGCGTTTTGACCCCCGTCATTAGTGCAGGGGTTGAAGAATGGGTAGAGTTTCTCAGTGAAGGAGCAGCCGGCGAAGGAGTAGATGAACGCTGCAGAATCAACGTCGTAGAAGGAGACCAGACACTCCGTATAGTCCACAAACACCCCCACCTTCTCAGGCTGAGACCTCAGAGAGAGACTGACCCGCTCGTCATCCAGAGCTTTGTAATCGCTCTCGTTCCTCAGAGACACCGTCCAGTAACCGTTCTGAGGGCTCATGGTGATCTGGCGTTTCCTGTCGATCGACTCCCTGGTCACTCCTAAATCCCACTTAGTCTTCCCTGAGACCTGAACCTCGTAGTAAAACCTCCCTGAAGTGAAACTCTGCTTTCCTAAAACACTGGCATAAAAAGAGAACCTCTCTGGAATATCTGGGAGATCTTTATATACCTCACCCAGTCGGACTTGTTTTCCGTCCTCAGACAGGACGAGCCAGGGGTTTGCTGTTCGTGGATCCAGAGTCACATCCACCGCGTACTGCTGGACCCTCTCAAGCTCCGCCTTCAAGACCTTCCTCATCTCTCTACAAAGGGTCCTCTCCAGCTGATCCACAGCTCTCCCCACAGCCCCCTCATATGATGGCAGACAGACATGGACCCCTATCCAGTTCTTGGTGGGGGGAGCGACCTTCAGGGACGGGAAGGTTTCAATGAGGTGGTGGTGGTCTTCGGAGCGGGCCAGCTGCTCCAACTCAGCACTCCTCTTCATCAGCTTAGAAATTTCTAGTTCCAGCTCCTGGATGACGCCTTCCGCCTGTTTCTGTGTCGGTCTCTGCTTGGCTTTGATTGTGTCGATGAGCTCCGCCAGGCCGCTCTCAACAGACTCCTTCAGAGCGGTGTAGACCCGAACCCCGTCTGCTATCTCTTTCTCTGCCGCTTTATTACTGAGCTCCACTGTACGCGTGATACTGTCTATCTTGAGCTGCCTCTCCTGAATCATTTGGTGGATTTCATCCTCTAGCTTCCCTAGTTGTGTCTTTCTTCCTTCATATTCTCCTTTCAGAGGAACCACATCATGTGTCTTGTGGTCTAAAAGCATGCAGAGCATACAGACACACGTATGGTCGGTCTTGCAGAACAGCTCCAGAGGCTTATGGTGCATCTTACACACCCTGCCTTCCAGGTCCTCAACAGGATCAATCAGCTGATGATTTTTCAGACCGCTGAATGTCAGGTGAGGCTCCAGGTGAGTCTCACAGAAGGAGGCTAAACACACCAGGCAAGACTTCAGGGCCTTCAGTTTGGTTCCAGTGCAGACGTCACAGGTAATGCCCTCTGATCGGGTCGGTTGTGGCTCTGAGTGAGTGGGTTTCTGTTGAGCCGTCTGTCTCAACTGAGCAGCCATCTGAGAGATCAGTGTGTTGACACGTAGCTTCGGTCTTGTGAGAAAAAGCTCTTTACACACTGGGCACTGGTTGGGGACATTCATATCCCAGTTTCTAGAGATACAGGTCTTGCAGAAGTTGTGTCCACATGGTGTGGCGACTGGTTCAGTGAACACTTCCAGACAGATGGGGCACAAAAACTGATCCTCATTCATTAGCCCTTCGTTAGCAGCCATTTCTGCACACTAACAGCAGTCAAACAAGTGTGAAACAAAGAAAAGAAAAGCATTCATTAATAATTCTGTCAAAGTAGTAAATCCATTTTAGAGTGTTTTTATTGTGCGTAACTTCCTGAACGAGTAGCAGAACCGGTAAATCCTGCTTTAGCTACAGCAAGTATCACAGGCTCACTTACCAGAGATTTGCAGAGACTCCGTTCTATTGAGAAAGTCCTGAAGAACAAGCTAAGTCTTTCTTCAGAGAAAACTTTGAATGATTACGACTGCAGCTTTGCTTCGACAAAACCTATCTATCATCTGTGAAATGTTTGGGTTAATCTGTGCTGCTGCTTTGCTGGCTGAATGTCTCTGGATGACGTTTTCCTGCATTTCTGGTTTGATGTTCATCCCTTTGCCACACCTTCTGTATTCCTCTGGTGGGAGTTGTCATAGTGCATAATGGAATTTCTTTCTTTTCAACAGGTCTAAGAGTCCATAGAACATGCAATTTCATGTCAGCTGAAGTATGTTACTCCCCCATCAAGCCCAGAACAGTCCTACTACCATACGATGGTATACGAAGAGTCAAAACTGTAATGAGATATCGAAGGATCAGCAGCAGTTGTACTGGTTTGACTGGAGGAAGGACTCCAACACTTCTCTCACAAGCACTCTGTCTCTGCATACTGACTTTACCTGTCAGACGTAGAATCAGTGCCTTCGAGACACACAACCTCTAGCCTGCATTTGTTGACAAAAAGAAATGTGCCCATTTTAGGCGACAACCGAATAATACATGAAAACCGACTTCTTGTTGTTCCTTTGTATATCCAGCTACAGATGGACTCAGGGGAGATAAGGGATGATATACTGCCCTCTAGTTCAGCAACAACAGTATTGCAAACACAATAAAGTACCCTATAGGGTTCCCCTCAAGGAGAGCAAACCAGATGCAATGACCTATGTAGGACCTTAAACTACGAGGCACTGAAGGTTGCGCTCATGCAAGAAAACGTTCTGCCTGTTGAAACAGCCTGAGTCTGCCAATGTCCAGACTAAATGATGGTCAGTGTTATGGGTACTCTAATTACTTTTATCGAGTAACGAGTAACGTAACGCGTTAGTTTCGTGTGTTCGGTAATCAGTAACTTAGTTATTTAAAAAAAAAGGTAATCCGTAAAATCCCGACTGCAGCCTGCTTTGTGTCAGACAGGTCTGTGCCACCCGCGGATGTGTCAGCGGAGGCGCAGCGCTGTGATGCGTCTGTGCCCTGCTGCTGACCTACATTACCTGTGTGTGTGTGTGTGTGTGTGTGTGTGTGTGTGTGTGTGTGTGTGTGTGTGTGTGTGTGTGTGTGTGTGTGTGTGTGTGTGTGTGTGTGTCTCGAACCCCCGGCAAGATGGCGGAGAGGTCAGCGTGTTCATCGTGGAAGTACGCACATTATTTTCAATTCACCAGCGAAAAGGACAAGAACAACAGACCGGTAAAACGCACTCTCTGTGTTGTTGAAAAGCTTCTGTCGACCTCAAACAATTCCACTTCGAATTTAAACAACATCTTGCATCGAAGCAGCACTCTATCCCGCTGGTAGCAAGGCCTGCTGAGGGGGACGACGGTGGTGCACCAGCTCCAAAGCAACAGCGTCTGAGTTGTGGCTCAGTACCCTCTCTGCCAGTGAGATTAAGAAGGTGTCGCGGTTATGTGGTTGAGGAGATGCTTCCAATTTCAACTGTGGAGTCTCCATCTTCGAAGAGTGAATGTGAGTTTAGGCCTGTGATACTTGAACAGTGTTTTCATAGTTCAGCTATTAGGCTATATTTGTCATTTGCCCGCTGTGTGCCAGTGAGCGATTTCATTGTTTGTTTTGTTCGGCATGTTTGTTAGATCGTTGATTGGTCGTTAATGTATAAATGGATCTGAATCTGCAACCTGTTTACCTCAGATTCTGTTTACTGAAGCGCACGTAAATGTAGGCACTTCATAACTGCATCATATCGGCTACCTGGGCTGGGTACCAAACGTTAGGCAACTCCTGAATGTTGATCACATGTTCTGTGATTTAAAAAAGGCATATAACTGTCTGTCTTGTTATTGTTATCCTGCAGAGTTCATTTGGTTGGGTGATGTTATTCATTGTCAGGACGTCTCGGTGCATTTAAAGTAGGCTGTGTGTCTGCGTCAGTTAAGCTGCAGCATGTGCGAGGCTCTGCAGCATGTGCGAGGCGCTGCAGCATGTGCGAGGCGCTGCAACCGGCTTTTAATTTTCGGTAACGCAGGAGTACTCTAACGCGTTACTTTTATGAATAGGTAACGCTGTAACGTAACTGATTACTTTTAATTGATAGTAACGTTGTAACCTAATTAACTACTTTCCAAAGTAACTATACCCAACACTGATGATGGTCAGGAATCTTCCAAAAGGTCTCCCAGTCTCAAGGGCCGTTTCTGAAGCGGACATACAGATGTCTACCTTGTCAAAGTTGTTCAAGCCTTATTATATAACAGAAGGACTTAACAGTTGACAAGGAGATAACTGATCACAAAACCAACAGATATAACACAACTTAAAGATCAGGGACTCCTTGGTCTCACCTATCAGTGGGACGCTCTCGGAGGGGGGCATGCTCTCAGCCACCAGAAGCTGAAACACGGTGAGGGCCAGCAGCACGGTGACACCCAGGGAAACCTTTTCACCAGAATCAGCCGGCAGGTAGAAGCCCAACGGCGCCAGGAAGGAAATCATCATGCAGGGGATGAGGAGGTTGAAGATGTAGAAGGAGGCGCGTCTCTTCAGGTGGAGGCTGAAGGTGATGTCCGGGTACGGTTCGGAACAGCAACCGTACAGGATCACATTCTTCTTGGCGGGCATGCCCAGGACCTGGATGGAGAAGGATCACTTGATGTTGTGAATCAAACTGAGGTCTTGATTTGAGCATGTTGACAATGTGACTCACCTCCCACTCCACATTGGGGACAAAGTCTGTCAGGTCTGCCGTGTCTAAGGCGTTGAACAAGTCCATCTGGTTGCCGTTGTGAGTCCAGGATCCGAAAGTAAAGTGACACTGCTGCAGGTCGAAGGGGAAGAAGGCCACGTCCACGGAGCAGGAGCTTTTGGTGATGGCCGGCTGGTCCCACATGATGTGCCCGTCGTGACGAATAACCACGTTGGTCTCCATGGAGCTGGAGAACTCGTCGTCTGCACTGCGGTGGAGGCGGGCAGAAGTAAAAGGAGATCACTGGGGTTAGATTAAGAAGTGAATAATCCCATTGGATAGACACGGTTTACGATTACTTCAAACATTGAAAACAACTTGTTACTGAAAATATGGACCAAAAATGTACAATGCAAATAAAACGCTTTTTGCCCGCTCAGCATTTACGAGTTATTAAATCAAATTGATCGCAATATTGACTTCTGCAATATGCAAATCACTGGACCCTTCAGGTGTAATCTGGTAAACCAAACCTTTGAATTGATGCTTGTTAGTCAGTCTTCTGTCGGGCAGGTGTTCCTACCTGTTGTACAGAACGATGTCAGGCCTCCACACGTAGCTGCTGGGTATGCGGATGGTGTCGAGACCATCATAGTCCTCCTTCTTCCACGTGAGGTAGGCGTCATTCCACACCTGGCGGACCCACAGGTACGTGGTCAGGATCTGGTTACGCTCATCCTGCAGAAAAGGACATGCACATGAGAACATCGAATAATGAACAGGACATGAGGATCAGGAGTCAGGGTGTGGTTACCATGTCGATGATCTGGGACAGAGTGATCTGCAGCGTGACGTTGATGATGTGGTCGGTGTCCTCCACCGGACGCAGGGCGTTGGTGTAGTTGGAGAACAAGTCCGTCAGAAGCTTCTGAGCGTAGCGACCGTGAGCCGCCAGGCAAACTGGGTCAGAGAGAGGGAGAGAAAGAGAGAGGGAGAGAGAGAGAGGGAGAGAGGGAGAGAGGGAGAGAGAGAAAAGGAGAGAGGGAGAGTGAGGGAGAGAGAGGGAGGGAGATAGGGAGATCCTCATTAAACCAGGTGTGTATTTGAATAAGAACTCAGACGGAGACACCGCGATGGGACCGACTATGGATTTGAAGCCTCTAGTTTTACGGTTTGGTGGAGATAAGCACGACTGGTGGAAAGCAATATATCTGTGGGCCAAAATGAAGCGGTGAAAGGGTTCAAGTTATAAGATGTGGAAGCAAGCTGTCAATCACAAAGTAGCCCCGCCCTAAAGCGTACACTTTTTTGAACTAGAGATTGGAAATAAACATTTGTGAGGAACTAAATCAAATCAGACTCAACCCATTTAAAGCCTTATGTTTCTCTGACTGGCCTTTAAACATCTTGATACCACTGCGCTATTTTGACTATCCAAACTTTGTTGTACGTCTTTAAAGCAATGTTGACCTAATTCTCTCCCATAGTACTTTGAAGGTTATAAGGATGCCCGAGTGTAAAAGCTCTTTTCTCTGCTGCTTTGTTCTCTGCACTGATTTGCTTTTAATCCTGAAACGTCTCATATCTCCAGCAGCTCTGAATGCACATCACACGGACACCACATTTCCCACTTCAATTAACCTGGTAATCACCTGCGGTTTTTATGATTAATGAGAACGTGTCTGCAGAACAGCAGATCAGTCCTTTAAATCCATCCTGTGAACTAATGATAATGCTGGTGGAAATAAGTCACGCTTTGTTCAATTGGCAATAAAACCAGCTGTGCTTTATGTTCTTAAATGTGGACTGTTTATAGATGTGCAGCAGACCTTTTGAAGGCGCTGGATTTTCTTTGTTTTGCATTTTTTCGAGCTTTTTTTGCGCTAAAAAATGCATTAAGTTTGCCTCTTAAAAATCTGGTGTCAAGCTATCGGATCCCGGTTCCAGGTTCCCAAAACAACAACAACACAACTCTTTGATTCAGCTTTGGACTGCAGCTAAACTAGAGCTACGATGTGCATCCTGTGTCCTGTAACCATATAAGTAAGGAGTGAACAGCCGACACTTCAGCTGGGTATGAAAATCTGCTAAGGACAAAGACCTCCCTATCAGCTGCACTCCGTCCTCTGGAGACGGTCTGGTATGAAGGCTAGAAGCCAAAGGAACTTCCTGGAAGGTCAGAGAGAGAGATATGAAGTCGTTGCTCCGGTGCATCGGTCGGTGTGAGGATGCTGCAGTGCACTCTGGGAGTCATTCTTTAAGTGTTATGGAACAAATGCTCTTTATTTCAGGCCTACACTCCATGAGCCCACAAGAGATTACAGATAACACGTTTAAACATAGAAAGAAGTATACGGTGTTTATTCGGACAAAACTGTTGACTGATGCCAGTGTTTCAGAGTTACTTCTAGAGTTGTTCAGCTTTAAACGTTGAGGAGTTTCTGATGGTTGTGTTTCATTTTGCTGGGAAAATAAACTCATTCAAAGCAGACATTAACTGGGGACACTGTCAGGATCAGGAGCTCAGAAATAGACAACGTCTTTATTGGTCTCATCGTGCTCCAGGTTAATGCTTTGTCATGTTTCATGTTTTCTTTAGTGCTTTTTGTGCTGTCTTCCACTTCCTGTTTTACTCTTGTGTCCCTGCCCTCGTCAGCGTCAGCCCCGCCCCTGATTGTTTCCACCTGTTCCCAGTTTCCTCAGGTTTAAATAGTCCAGTTTCCCCTTTCTCGTGCCAGTTCGTCTTGTCCTGTCCTTGCATTTGGGTCATGCTTCAAGCCTGTGCCATGTTCCTGAGTTTTTCTGAGTGACTTTCCGTTGATTCTTTTTGATAGCTTCTTTTTCTTGTGTTGTTCTCACCTCCTCAGAGTCCCGCTGCCTTGTGTCTGAAGTTTGTAAGAACATGTGTTGCATACGGAGACACAGAAAGAAGAATACTCTGTACTTCAGAAAGTATTTGTGTTCCTCTGTGAGTGTCTTCAGAAGACGCGCTCTGTATCTAAACCTGAAATGTAACGATGAACAGTTCTTATCGTACGTGATAAACATCAATTTACCCTGAGACTTCAGATAGAGTTTAAGCAACAAATCCAATTAGTCTGAGTAAAAGCATCACGGTTTATGTGTTTGACTTTAATGCAGACTCTGCTTCTCTGCAGACGGACTGCAGATAAAACAATCCCCCCACCTCTAGAGGGCCTAGGGTTCTTTAATCCCCTTTCCTACTCTCTTTAATCATCACCACTAAACGATTACTCTCGGGCCTCAAACCCATGAATAAGTACAGTTTACTGTGAACGTCCGACAGAAAGGACAGAGAGATGGAAATCTGCAGGAGGAGAGGTTTACCGACATGCCTTGCTCAAAAAAGGAAGCACACAAGCCCACCGTCAGGAGAGTGACCTTCAGATAACGAGGCTGTGATATATTACTGAACCCCTTTATGACTGAAGACATGCAGCGTTAACAGCGTGTGCAAATATGGAAGTGTGGGAGTGAAGACCTGGAGGACAGGAAACCTTGTTGGGAGGGAAGGGATAAAGATAAAGCCTCGCAGCTCCTCAGGTTTCTGTTTAAGGATGAGTTCACAGACCCAAAAACCCAGGTCTCACCATCAGTCTGTCCTTTAAAATATTCTGACAGAGATCATAGTATAAATAATATCAGGTGCAATATTCATTTGGAATATCATATACAATACTGCTTTTCAAGACAGTATTGGTTTACAGTTTGTGTGGGAGGTGGTGGCAAAGTCCATAGGGGTTTGACTTGGGAACTGGAAGGTCACCAGTTCAAGTCCCACAAAGACCGAGCTCTCCCCACTCGACTGCATGTCTCTGACTTTAAATGCTTTTCTATTTCAGACTGGAATTAATGTCAAACCCTTCTTCTTGTTTTTGTTCTATCTGTTCTTGTGTTTGTTGAACTTCCACAAGAATGATATGTTTTCTATTGTTTTACAATTAAGGGATCAAAACGATCAACATCTTCCCCCAAAACTGTTGTTGTTTACTGTTTAAGATGCAGTTAAAAAGGCTCAGTCATTATATTGCAGCTGCTCATTTTACTTTCATCAAACCACCAGCAGTTTATTTAGAATATCTTCATACAGTTTGATCCTGTCAGCTGAAGGCCCGGGGGCTGCAGTGACAACAGTCTTCCTGCCTCTGTGTTCAACACCTTCCCCCCAGGGAAGATATCCTAACAACTACAGGCCAGATTTCCATTAAATGTGACTCTGTTTATACAGAGTGATGACAAATGAACGTAAAATCCCACATTAAGTGTGAGGTGATGGGAGCGGCTCCAGTGTGTCCATCAGGAATGCCTGTGGATCTGTACTGGAGGTATGACCACCGTTCTCACTCAAGATATTCCCTTATTTGGAGTTTTGATGATGGTGGAGCGGGGAGTCATTGCTCCAATGTCTCCCGCAGGTGTTCATCTCTCTAAGAGAACCGATACTAAAAGACCACTACATCCATTTACCAGACCCAGACCAGAACCCTTAAGCTCATTTAAATGCACAACATCTGTTTCCACTGAAAGTATGTATTACTTACTGGGAGAAGCTTTGATAAAAGGGTTGGCATGATATCAACAGACAGATTGCCATTGGTCTTCCCCACGTCTGAGGTCAAACCAACACCGGACGTTCACTCAGACCAGAGTTCATTCATGATGTGAATGATGTACTTAAGAACTGTGTGCTTCTCGTATATATATGTTTAGTATCTTGGTGTTACATGAAGCTGTCTGTGGCTCTTTCTGCTGTAACAATCAACATGTCCCCTCTGCGGGACGATCAAAGGGATTCTGATTCTGATTCTGAACAACACATCTTACCTAAACCACGATCCTAAACCTAACCAGGCAGCTTTTGAAGTCTGAACAGGTAACCTGAATTTGTAGGATATCTCTTCCACATGGGGTGTCCCACTATTTTCTCATTATCCTAACTCCTCCTTCATGAGGCCCTACTCCTCTTCTTATAAGATGCACTCTTGTTTTCTCCCCAGCGTTTTTTCTTTTGATTTTCTTTTCAAACTTCTCGTCGTCTGAATGTCGACTTTTAATGTTCAGTATTTTTTCAAACTGATCTCTTCTTCTAAAGATTCTGACTTTAAATATTTCTGGCTTTTTCTTTTATTTAAAAATGTCCAATAATTTTTTCAGAATTCACTTTATTTTTTAAATGTTCACTTTTTAGATAAAATTCGAACTTATTTTCTAAATTCTGAGAGGATCAGTCCAGGGAACATAAATCAAACCATTTGAAAGGGAACAACATCCCCGTCCGGGTTCTGGTTCCAGAAACATGAGCTTTAAACACTCTGCAGAGGCTTGAAGCTGAAAGGCGTTTATTGAATGGGATGATAGTATTTTGTGACCCTCCTGCTCCTAAATTGACAGAGAAACAGTTCAAAATAGGTGTTGGAGAAGGATTTATGACCTTTCTAAGAAAGCCCAAGATGCAGTAACAATGGAGTGTATGTTTGAGAACACACGACTGATATCTCCTCCCCGGTACTACCTAACCATTCCCCTTCCTGTATCTGAAGGTGACTCTTGATTGGGAGCACCTGATTGCTGTCCTGCCGGGGTTTAAAGCCCTGCTCCAGAAGGTCTCGACCCCTCCCTTTGCTGGCCTACTCCTTCCTGAGTGCAGCTACCTGGTGGTCATTTGTTCGGCATCGTCTTTGGTTTACAGCTCTACATCCTGCTCACACACCCACACCTACACGGCTCACACACCTCATTTTGGTAGCCTCTTTGTTTGTTTGGTTGTAATACATACATGTATTGTACCTGTACCTCGTGTCCATTTCCCATTCTTTAATCATGGCCAGGGTTCAGTTTCTACGGTAGAGTTTAAGGAGAGAGGTATAAAATACCTGCTTTTGGTCATCTTCTTTAATCAGTACAGATCCATTGAAACAGACCTATGTTGGCCCGCCTAACTGACGACTGCCCTGCCAGGTGGGCTTCATTACGACCCTGAGGTCTCTGTGTAAATCAACCTGCAGCTCCGCCTCCCTCTGTCTCTCCGTTCATTGTTCAAACGTCTTCGCGGTCCGGCGAGCTCATGACTCAGCACTTTGTGAGACAGCATCGACACTCAGAGGAGCTGAAGTGTGAGCTCTAACACCTCTGAAAGCATGCCAGCTGGCCCACACACACACACACACACACACACACACACACACACACACACACACACACACACACACACACACACACACACACACACACACACACATAATGCAGCACATATTCATCATCGTCTTCCAGCCTTCCTCGGAGTAACGACTGAGTCCTTACAGTACATGTGCACAGATGGCCAGAAGTAAAAAGGGAACAGGGTGTAGTGAAAACAGATAATGGCACGTTAAGTCAATATGACCTCTGTGTGTGTGTGTGTGTGTGTGTGTGTGTGTGTGTGTGTGTGTGTGTGTGTGTGTGTGTGTGTGTGTGTGTGTGTGTGTGTGTGTGTGTGTGTGTGTGTGTGTGTGTGTGTGTGTGTGTGTGTGTGTGTGAGAATCTCTTTCTAGAGATCAGTTACTTCAGTCATTTCTGCTGTAAAGATGTATAACAGATGTTGTTTGGGTCTTATTTATTTCCCGTTTGCTCAGGTGTTCAGAGAGGAGGCGGCTGAGGGGATGATTTATTCTCTGGGTTTACAGGGTTGTTGGTTTTTGTGCTATGTCGTTGCCAAGTGGAATGCCTCAACAACCTCACATTGACTGATGACCACTACTGGAGGAAAGGGAAAAGCTTGGGCCAAGCAGGAAGCCATTAAATGTTGTAAGCTCGTCCAAATGATGGAGTTTAAACACATTATGTTTCACTTCTGTTAGCGTTGTGTGGTCGGACACATCAATGCTCAGAATGATCTGAAAAAATGGGACGTGAAAACCATCGAAAGAGGATCCAAAACCCTGACAGATATCAGCGAGTTATAAAATACAATGCATCCATGCTGTTTCCACATGATGTTTCGAAGCTCATGAACACAACCAAAGACGGAGGAACGACGCCCAAGTATTACGGAAAAGCTATCGGCTCGATTTTCATGAAACCTCCAAAAAAGAATCCAACACATTAAACATCAAAATAGTGCAGAGGATAAAATATAATACTGTGGAGCAAAGCAGGGATGAGAAGAGAGGTACAGCTAGAAATGCAAACATGATACAGAAAACAGTCCAGTAATAAATCAGATAACCTGTGGACACCAGAGAAAAATATTAGCATGAGGCACTCACGTCCCTTCCCGCCCAAATTAAAGCCCCGCCCACTTCAGGTGAAAATCCTGCATTAAAATAACTGGTGTCTTCACGTCTTAAAGCTGCTGAGTCATATATTGCACCTCAAACAACAAATAGATCCAGAGCTCCGGTTCCTTTACTTCCTCTCCAGAAAAAAGGAGAGTAAAGAAAGGATCAGAAATCTCAGTCTCAGTGTCAGCCTGCTGCCTGCCACTCGTCCCCCGCAGACCCACCGGACATCCATCCCCTATTTATTCTCCGTAAGCTGTCTCTGCCGTCTGACCAGACATCTGACCCCATCTCCATATCTCTGGACTCAGTAAACCCTTTCTGACCCACAGAGAGATTGTTTCCTGGCAGCACTTTAACATTTCAGGGGGAGAATCTGTATTCTGGTTTGAGGGGGACGCCCCCAGAGCGAGGAGCAGAGACCCTGATACTGGTTTAGACTGAACCCTGGGTCAGGATGAAGTAGATGTTTAATATGTGGTGTGTGCAGGTAGCAGTAGATGAAGTAAAAACTGCAGGCTGAAATACACAGTCTATGATGGACAACTAAATATCTGTATTTTAAAGTAGCAAGTATAAATGACTTGAAACTATGAACTATAACGCCATTCATTTCAAATGTGTAGACTTTAATTCATTCATCAATGGTTTTCTTGCTCGTTAATTCATTAGCCTTTGCATTATTTCCTGTATTGTTTTAATGTATTTCTTTCCATTTACTTCAAACCCATTTGTGATATTTATTCATGCTTATTTTAAATTCTGTTGTCTCAGTTTTTTCCCTTTGAATTTCCCCCAGTGTATTTGTGTTTGTGTCATATTGTGTTTGTACAATCTGTTTCTCTCTGAGTGTTAACATTCCTTTTTATAAATTATAACAGAAGTCTTTGGTCTCATTTCCTTTTGAACCCCTTCTTTTGTAAACTTCCTTTCTAATTATCTGCATACATTTCACATCAAGTGCATGGGTGCTTCAGACTGCATCATTTGATTGACAGTTTATAGTTGTAGATGAAATGTTCTACAGCTCTTCATCAGGTGTCTTCGAGCCACAGCACCACTTGCTAACCCTCACACACACCGTTGCATCCGGAGCAACTCAGGGTTCAGTATCTTGCCCAAGGACACATCCACATGTTGACTGCAGGGCTGGAATCAAACCAGCAACCTACTGGTTCAGAGACGACCACACTCCCTCTCAGCCACCGTCGCAGATGTTACGTCGAAAAAGCTTTGGGTGTCGTTCCCTGTAGAGCACAGACACAGGTATCCTGGGTTTGTTTTGACCTATCGACCCCCTGCAGCCACGCTCTAATGATTACGACGTCAGGATCACAGCGGAGTTAATTTAAGACTTAGTGCATCTCATGGAGGGGAGCACCAGCCTCACACCGGGGAGCAGGGATTCTGCAGTCCCACACGTTTGGGATAATGTACCTTCTTAGCCTTTTTGCGAGTCCCATGACGTGTTTAACATATCTATCCCTCCTGAACACAAAGCAGGTGCTTCTCCTCTGCTGTATATTATGGACACAGCGCCTGGTCAGGGATAAATGTCGGTATTACATGTGAGCATCGACTGGATAATGAGAGCTGGGTAAGAGGCAAGAGTTGTTTAGCGGTGGTTACTTCAGCTCTCAATAACTTCCATTCATCAAAGCATCAAATAGTTAAAGATGAGAGTAATTATTATACAAAGAGGGGTTTTATGGTTAAACATAGTCATTATCCTCATATCACTTATTCAGTCCTTCACAATAAAAGTCCCCCACCATCACACACATTTTGAGAAAAATAAGAACTACTTTTTTGATCAAGTACAAATGCAGACAAGCAGAATACATCTGAACATTTGAAGGCACCTTTTTCCATTTTTCACTAATTGAACACCATTTGACGACATAATTAAATGAAACCAAGTAAAACTTCTGTAAAGCACATGGAACCCATTTCTTATAGAAGTACCTATGGTATTACTTATTCATATCAGTTGTATTCTGAATGCCCTATTGATTATATTAGCTTCCGATTCAAGTTTACCACATGATACCTTCCTTTGGGGTTCAAAGAAAATGAAAACCTAAAAAACTAAAGTGCTTTTGCTCTCTTAGGACCCCGCTCTTTTTCAAATGAGTGTGAAAAAAATAATACAAATAAAGAAGCTGAAAAGAGGCTGGAAATGTTCTTACCTGGGAGGCAGAGGAGCAGCAGCAGGTAGACCGAGGATCCGCTGCAGGGGAGCTTCATAACGCCTATGATCCGCTCAGTAATGATCCAACTCCAGAGCTGAGAGGGGCTGAGAGGAGCTGAGAGGAGGGGAGAGGAGGGGAGAGGAGGGGAGAGGAGCTGAGAGGAGCTGAGAGGAGGGGAGAGGAGCTGAGAGGAGGGGAGAGGAGCTGAGAGGAGGGGAGAGGAGCTGAGAGGTGGGGAGAGGAGGGGAGAGGAGCTGAGAGGAGGGGAGAGGAGCTGAGAGGAGGGGAGAGGAGCTGAGAGGAGGGGAGAGGAGGGGAGAGGAGGGGAGAGGGGGGGAGAGGAGGGGAGAGGAGCTGAGAGGAGGGGAGAGGAGCTGAGAGGAGGGGAGAGGAGGGGAGAGGATGGGAGAGGAGCTGAGAGGAGCTGAGAGGAGGGGAGAGGAGCTGAGAGGAGCTGTGGGGGGGAGAGGACCTGAGAGGAGCTAAGAGGAGCTGAGAGGACCTGAGAGGAGCTAAGAGGAGCTGAGAGGAGCTGAGAGGAACTGAGAGGAGCTGAGAAGAGCTGAGAGGAGCTAAGAGGAGATGAGAGGAGCTGAGAGGAGCTGAGAGGAGCTAAGAGGAGGGGAGAGGAGCTGAGAGGAGCTGAGAGGGAGGCCAGTGAGCTGCTGCTGTAGTGCGGTGGGCTTTGAGGTATGGGGGGTTATTAGTGCCACACAGGCTGGACTCTAAAGCACGCCGGGGGAGTTACTGTGTGAACGTTCAGACAGATTCAATGCATGAAACAAGACGGAGCGAGAATGGAAGATACAGTTTAAAGAGACACCACAGAAACATGGAGGGAATTCAGAGTAAAGGTAGCATGCTTTCTTTAGCGCCTGTTACGTACCTCTCAACTAGTAACAGTAAATCAAAAGATTGTTAACGAACAATTTAACAGTCAGCTTTTTGACTAACAACTAAGTATTTTAATACATAAAAGGCTGGACACTAAAACACACCGGCAGTGTTGTAAAGTAATCATGGGACACACCTTTCTGATCCCCAGTGTGAGTTAAGCGTAAGAAATTCCAGATCGATTTCTGAGAGCTTCATCACAACCATATTTTGATATTCTGGAAAAAAAAGATGTTCAGATGCATCAGCAATGTGATTGAAGAGCTAAACAGCGCCGGATGTTGAGTCATTCTACACACCTGTTTACACACCTGTTCACACACCTGTTTACAGACCTGTTTACACACCTGTTTACAGACTTGCCTTTCACCCAACAGCTAGCCACTTAGTTTAGAGAACAACATGTTGTCTTCCCCTTGCTGCTATCTTCTATATACATATGGGAACAGTTATTGTCTCATTAAAACGAAGAATTAAAGCAGGAGGGTAAAATGTATTTGTGAATTCAGAATAACATCCCACGTTTTGACCGTCTATATTTCCTTTTTAATACGAGAGCCTTCACAGTAATTACAGCTCGGTCTCTACAGCTGATTAAAGATGCATCAGGAGGTCACTCAGTGAATAATTGAAGGACAGGTTTGACCAGTTGTCTGATTCTTTTGTAACTGGAACCAAAACCAGCTCGTTCCTCCAACACATCAGGTGACAAACGCCGCCCCCCGCCCTGACCCCTCACCTTACTGCAGGTTTAATTACAGACAGAAACAGATGGTCTCTTTAGCTTCCACAATCTGATGCAACATCTGAAGTACTGCAGATTACACTTTGGATATAACATTTTGAGCCACACTAGCATAACGTCTTTACAGATGGTCCAACAATTAGCTCCAGACCATAATATCTCCACAACCACTTAATGGAGAGCGTTGACTGTCCTCTTCCTTAGATGTTGAATCATGGCGAGTCCTGTAGGTTCACACGGTCAACTTAAAGCCTCCAACACTTTGACAGAACGTATGATATTCCTCTGTGTTTCTGAACTGGTAAATGTTAGCATGCTATCACACTAAGCTAAGATGCGTTCCAGTTGTACTGGGAAGTGGAGGTATCTGAGTTCCCAGTCTAAAATTTCAACTGGAACGCCCCCTGAGGTTCGATATAAAGTGCGTTTAGCAGCCGGTAGGCTAACAGTGGCTGACACATTTAGAGACTTGAAATACTTTGTAGATTAATAGAATCATCCCATATCAGCTTATACACAATTCAACTTGTTAGTGATCAAATAAATTTCAGGCAGTGTAAAGAATAAATGGAAATACTCAAATGAAGTATTAGTTGAGTATATGTACTCTCCATCAGTGAAACGTACGCAGTTAGATCTGAGTACTTGTACTTTTACTCAAGATCTGAGTACTTGTACTTTTACTCATGATCTGAGTACTTGTACTTTTACTCAAGATCTGAGTACTTGTACTTTTACTCAAGATCTGAGTACTTGTACTTTTACTCATGATCTGAGTACCTCTGTTATTACCTGACCTGTGAGCCATGTGATCTCTCAGTGAACCCTGCAGATGAATGAGTGATAAATACTGGAAGGTAGAGTGAGGACGTGAAGAGGAGATTATCGGATTAGAAGGAAATAAATTGGATGACAGCGCCGCGGTGATGAAGTCAAGGAGTCAAGTCTCTTCTTGTTCTCTTCAGAAAGGGTTTAATTTGCTTAATTGGTTTTAAAAACTCACAAATACAAAATGTGTCAGATCTCAGCGATAACCAGGAAACAGGAAGTGTGTTTTATACCTGTCCTATTCTATTTCAGGACGACTGTGGCTGAGAGGGAGTGCATCGTCGTAGAACCAGTAGGTTGTTGGTTGGATCCCAGCCCTTGGGCAAGATCCTGAACCCTGAGGTGCTCCAGTGTGTGTGTGAGTGTGTGTGAGTGTTAGCTTCCCTAGAGCTAGGTGTGCTGCTCTGCATGAATGAGGTGTGAATGGATGAATGACTTGTGGTATGTGAAGCTTTGAGGGGTCAAGGAGCCCTGATGTAGAGCTGTATGAGTACAGACTGTTTAGCACTGGGAAATGCCTGGATGAGATGTGATGCTTCCATAAAGTTAACTCCATAAGACATAAAAAGAGAGATCTGAGGATTTCTTGCAGTGTGTTTCAGATTTGTGGAGCTTATCAACTGAGTCCTGCGTCTCTGTGTTTAATTTGGACATGAAGCCGATCATCGGAGAGGTTTTAATAACAGAAAACATTATAATGAACCACTTTCAAAATCACTTTTCTGTGAAGCTGCAGGAATATCTGAGAGCTCCTCTCAAGCTCCGACTCTCGGCCGGCTCTTTCTTTTCTGCCATCTTTTGTTGAGAGCACTTGAAGGCGTCTGAAGGTTAATTGATCTGGGACGCTGCTGTCTGTTCACCAGTTCTTTAATTCCTGCTGGAAATAAAAGGCTTTCAGGTGGCCCGGCCAACAGAAACCAGTTCTGGAGCCAAACTCTGAGAACACAGGGACACTGGGAGCAGCTAAAGGAGCTAATCTCATAGCATGTTGGCTATCGGTGCGACAAGGGATTAACCTCTTGGGACTACGACAAATATCAAACGGCTTGTGGATATTAATTATTCAAATCCTGTTCCTGTTATAGTCGACCTCAAGCTGTATGCATATTAAATCTGTTATATTAAATTAGTTGTTTGCCAAAGAGTTATTATTGTAAACAACAACCATTTAAACAGTCATGGATCCTCTGCACAAATAAATGCACCATATTTTGAGCACACTCATTGTGAACATCACTCTCAGTTTCTGAGTTTAATAAACATAAAGCCTCTCAGGTTTATTGGTGCAGTGCCGGGGAATCTGGCCGACATTGAAACACCCTTCAAACACAGCTGAAGCCAAATCTTCTCTTTGATGAATTGTTCTCTCATCAGGTGGTTTATTACTGAAGTGTTTACTGAAGTATCATTATCATTATTACTATTATTATTATTGTTGTTATTGTTGTTGTTGTTGTTGTAGTGAAATTTCCCCCACCCTGAACCACTAGATATTTGACTTTATTATAATGCTTGTATTTTGTTTTATTATATTAGTTATTCCTCTTCGTGTTTGGTTTTAAATGATGTTATCCTGGTTCTCTAACCAGCAGATTTGAGTCTTTCTAATTTAAACACACCAAATAAAAGATTCATAAATAGATGAAAACATACCCTGGAACCACAAGTGGATAATTGTTCATAATCATATGAATTATAATGTAAATGTGAACTATATAAGGTATGTGACATTTCCTTCTGAGGCTGTTAAATGAGAATTAAAGAGGCAGGATGTAGTTACACCTGAACCTCCACTGAGAGGCGCCTCAGGTACATCTTCGTTAGTTTTCAACAAAAATAAAGGATAATAAAATGAGATATTACTGATTATAATCCCTTAAAAATAAACCATTATTTTCCCCCTCAACTTTAATTGAGTGAAGCATTGATAGGTTGAAACAAAGAAGAAAAAACACTGTAACTATAATTCTCAAAGATTGTCATTTATTGAAGTTAAAACAAACACATAAATAAACGTACACAGTAAATATATGCACACATGAACAGTAGAAATATGTATAGATATATAGAATATCCATCAAAAGGTCTAAATGTATTATACTTTAATTATTATGGTCCTTCATTTCGAGGAATTACGTAATGACAGGACTCCGCTCTCTGATTGGCTTAGCAACCTGTCACTCTGCTTAGCGGCATCCAATCAGAGCGTGCGTGTTTCAGGCACTCACAAACTGGTAGACGCCATGTGGTGGAAACATTTTTTGGAAAATGTGAAAAATGTCAGCAAAAATGTAAAAATAGAGAGAAAAGTTAATTTTAAAAATAAATATTAAAATCCGACAAAGAAATATAAAAAAAATACAATTACAATATGAATTAAAAATATAAAATGGAAAAATAAAAGCAAATATAAAACATATATATTGTGACTATTATTTAAGACCAAAAGACCATTCCAAAATATGTTCTATTTTGGGGTAGATATTTCTGGTCCATACTCCAATACAGTAGGAGGCGGTAATGCGCCTTTGACTCTGGATGCGATCCGCCATAACACCGAAAAAAGAAGAGGATGTGTCTCCGGGGTCCAGCAGCAGAGCTCCGGGAGTAAACAGTCCGGTAGTAAACACTAGATCACCGTGGCTCTTTTCGGGGAAACAGACCGCAGCTGGGAGCCATGAGCCGCCCGTCCTCAGAGGGGGGAGGCGGTAAACCGGGCGCAGTGAAGCACGGAGGATCTGGAGGCGCTGCTGCGGCTTCTGCCGCTGCAGCGGTAGCCGCCGCCGCTGCAGCGGCTGCCGGCGTGAGCTCCTTGCCCGGGCCGGGGTCTGCCGCCCCTTCCCTCACCTTGGGGGGCCTCCAGTCCCCGGAGCTCACCGCGCTGTTCGAGTGCCCGGTGTGCTTCGACTACGTGCTGCCGCCCATCCTGCAGTGCCAGGCGGGTCACCTGGTGTGTAACGCGTGCCGCCAGAAGCTGAGCTGCTGCCCGACCTGCCGCGGCCCGCTCAGCCCCAGCATCCGGAACCTGGCCATGGAGAAGGTGGCGTCCACTCTGCCTTTCCCCTGCAAGGTGAGCGAAAACGGGGGGAAACACAAGCGCTGGAGGCACACACTCACACACTCTCAACTTCCTCATTCTGCGACACAGGTTCGTGTGTGTGCGTACTGTGACGTCAGGGGACTCCATACAGAACCAAAACAAACCTTCAGTTGCAGTCTGTCTAAAGTATTATTTTATTTTTTTAACGGGTAGTTTTAGTATAAGTGTTTCTTAGCATAGTTATCAGTTTTATTATTCTAAATTATTATTTATTATTCATTTATTTATTATGACTTATTTTATTTTGATTTGTGGACATGTTTTAAACCACTGCTGGATTTTTCTCAGCAAGTGAATGCTGGTATTTGTAATATGTGTTTATTTACATGGAATTATTATTAGCTTATAATTATTTATCTGGAATGTTCACTATGCAATCAAATTAAAGATGTATACAGACTGTTCCTCTGAAAAGTTAGCCCGCCGTAAGGCTCGATTTCTCATAGAGTTAACAGTTTTTTTTCTTGGACATGTTCCAGTATAGTTGACCATTACACCACTCCCACGGCTGGTACACAGACCTGCCCTCCAATGTCATCGTGGAGCTCATTAACACAGCACATTGATAAATGCATCCATAAGCAGTCATTTAAAGATCCTAACGATGCACAGTGTGTGTGAGAGAGCCGGATCAGTCAGATAAACGGCTCTGATTGTGTTACACATTAAAGTTGAAGTGAGCGTCTGAGGCTGAAAGATGAGCAGCGAGAGGAACGAGAGCGAGAACACACACAGAAACATTTAAGGCTTGATTGGTTGATTTAAAGACTGCTCTGTGACACTGAGTTCCTGCACCAAGACTCCCACAAAAGCACCGCTTCAAACCAACAGGAAGATTGTTTTCTGGCATCACTTTAACATTCAACGGGGGAAATCTGCATTTTGGTTTGAGGGCGCCGACAGTAAGAAGAGGCGAGACCGTAGCCTTTATACGCCAGGGACCAAACGAATAAGACCTGTGTGTGTGGAGGAATATTAACACGAGATAAAGAGCTGATCAGTATTAGTAGTGATTATAGTGTTCAAAGTTTAATACCTCGTACTTCCCTGAAGGTTACTGAGGATGCTATAAGTTCTGCATCAATCATTTACTCACAAAATATCAATTCAATTACAGTTTCTCGAGGCCAGCGCGGCGGTGTTCAAATGTCTTATTCAGACTAAACCTAAAGATATTCAGTTTCCAAACATAGAAAATGGATCACATCAACAGTTATTGTGTGTGTGTGTGTGTGTGTGTGTGTGTGTGTGTGTGTGTGTGTGTGTGTGTGTGTGGTCATTCTCATACTGCCTGTTCTGCAGCACCTCTGTTCACCCTCTGTCTAAAACCAGAGCCCAGTCTGCTCTGATTGGTTAGCTGTCCGGCTCTGTGGAGATTGGTCAACCAGCTGAGAGATATCCCGCCCCTTAGCCTACCACGTACAATGTGTAGGAGTGCTAGCCAGTAGGAGCGTGAGTGTTCCGTAGTGATGTCATCATGATCAGGAGGTAAACAGAGGAGTCCAATGGAGGCGTTTCTGTTTCAATGATTACACATTCATATTATTTAAAAATACTCTGCGTTTGTTCTGAACAGTGTTATAAAGAAAATGAAGGTCATGAGGGAATATACACACACACACACACACACACACACACACACACACACACACACACACACACGTACATCATGTGATGTAAACACCGCAGAGGAGAACTACTGTGTGTGTGTGTGGGGGGGGGTGGTGGACAGATGCTGGGAGGAGGAGGAGCGATACTCCCCCTTTATTCTCTCTCTCTGCTTTCTTTCTCCCCGCCCCCACTCTCTGTGTGTGTGTGTGTGTGTGTGTCTCCGTGTTGCTGAATGTTTTCTCCACTAGACGTTCACTGACAGCAGAGTGTGTGTGTCGCCGGTTGCTAGGTCGGACAGTCGGACTAACAGCTCAGTGTGTGTGTGTGTGTGTGTGTGTGTGTGTGTGTGTGTGTGTGTGTGTGTGTCTCGGTGCCTGGTCTCGTGACCACAGAAGAAGAAAACAGTTTTTTTTCCGTTCTTCTTCTTCTGCTGCAGCAGGAGAGAGAGAGAGAGAGAGGGAGAGCGGGCTGCATTACTGCTGGTACGTGTGTGTGTGTGTGTGTGTGTGTGTGTGTGTGTGCTGATTGATTATGTATTTGTTGTTGTTGTTATTGATATTTTTAGTATCTTAAACACTTGATTTTAGAGCTTCCAGTAATAGATTCCTCGCGCGTCATTGAGATATGGAATGGTGTTTAATGTGCTCCTGCAGAAATTGAAAGTGTGTTTTGCTTCTCTCTGGTTTTATTTCACATTGAAGTGAATACATCTGGACGTCTCAACACATCCTCTTAGAGTGTTCTCTGATGATGGATAGTCCAAACAGCTGCAGGAACACTGAAGGACTTTAGTTGTGTAAAGTCAACTGTATCCTATAACCAGGGTCAGCTGTTGTCACGGTTATTGATTCTTCTCCCAATCATTCCTCCGTTAATTGATTAGAAATAATGAAAAATGTCCAAAACATATTGCAGGTTTGGTCCTGTCCGTGATGTTCCCTCTTCTGTGATGTAAAACAGAGCAGTTTGTTAAAAAGACATGAATCCTGATTTGAGACCAGATATGGTGTTATATCTTTCATATTTCAGTATAAACGTTTCCTGGTTTTTAAAGCTATATTTCTGTTTATCTATGTCATCTATCATAGCGCTGGGCAATATGTATATGCTTACATCTGGATTAGGATTTCTATCACTAAAGCGTGTTTCCTGACAAATGTAATGTATAATAAAAAGCCTTTTTTTGTTTGATAAATAGTTAATAAATGAATAATATTTTCTAATGTATTAAATAAAGGCATGCAAAATAAGCATCTTTTAAATAAATAATATTTATTATATTGTTGATTTATTTTTCATTTTTTAATTATATTTCAATAATTATATTCTTTCATATTTTGTATTTTTTGCCAATTTAATTTGTCTTATTTATTCAACTTTACACCAAATCAAATTCCTTGTTCGTCAAATATTTACGTGGCGATAAACCTGATATGTTTTTATATTGCCCAGCCTTAATTAATTAATAGCATAATTCAGAGTTAATTAAACATCATTTCTGCTTCAGATGGAACCAGAGCTAGGGTTTTGATTGACTATAATAAAAAGCCCGTATGGTTTTTCCTCCTGTCCTGGAGTGAGTCGGTGTGAACGGGATTTATCTCCACATGTGACTGGATGTGTTTTGCGGTCAGACAGCGGAGGTTTAATCTCTGATATCGGATCTCCACGTGTTCCTGCAGTCCGAACAGCTGCTGTTCATACGGAGAGCAGAGAGGGACAAAAAGACAGAGACATCCTGGAAATCTGACCCTGGATCAGGGACACAAACATGTAGCTCCGAGCAGAGACGTCGCTATATTCGATAAAACCAGTGGAATTCAACAGCTTTCTGTACCAGTTTAATCCCATCAATCCACTACAGAACACTCCTCTTCATCACCGTTAGCATAAATGACTCAAAGCTCGATTAAATCCAGATGTTTTTACAGCTTGAACACATCACGATTAACGTTAGAATTGACCTCTTGCCTTATATTATTTTTGACTGAAGGTGCACCATAAAGGAACTCGATGAAACCTGGCTAAACCGACTGACTAACAGTTAACTGCTATCTTCGCCTCGCCCTCCTGCAGATTTCCACACAGATGTACAGTGATGATGCAAAGTCTTCAGCATCCTGTAACTGCAGCAGAGTTTGGGCAGTGGAACCTTTATTATGTTCTACTCACGGAAAGAGAAACAACACATTAAAAAATAAATAAACTTCATTTATCTAGTTTCCAAGCTAATGTGTTGCTAACGATGCCGTGTTGCAGGAAAGTTATGGGATTCGTTCCGGTAAACGGTGTGTTTACTGCGTCCAAACTATTTTCATCATTAACCAATTACAGTGACTATCCGGGTTTGGCTTCAACTTGGTAACCAGGTATCTGTAGTCTGATCACAGCTTAACAGGTGCTAACAGACGCTTGTGGACTCAGAGTTTGTAAGTAATCCAGGCCTGTGTGTGTGTGTGTGTGTGTGTGTATGTGTGTGTGTGTGTGCAGTGTGTGTGATGCTGTGCCCGGCCTCCTGCCTGCCTCTCCTCAGGGAGCTGGCTCAGTGGCGCTGTCTGCTCGGTTTTCACCGTCACCACGGCGTCGCTGCGGCAGCTAGCGCTGCGGGGCTAACGGCTAACACCGGACAGCAGCAGGGGTCAGAGGTCAGGGGCGGCCGACTGGTCGGACGCAGCAAACCGCTGACGGGCAACCAGGTGAGTCCGGCAGGAAACCATGCACTGCTGCTTCAGAGGATCTGATTGGTGTTGCGCTAAAGAAAGAGTCCATCAGGCTCTCGGTGCGTTTCCATGTCGGCGTGCGCCCTCAAACCAAAATGCAGATTTTCCCCTTAAAATGTTAAAGTGCTGCCAGAAAACAATCTCTCTGTGGGTCAGAAAGGGTTTACTGAGTCCAGAGATATGAGATGGTGTCAGATGTCTGGCAGACGGCAGAGACAGCTTTCCTACTGTACGGTGCGACGGTTCAGCATCGATCTGACACACACTCTGAAACTCTCCTGATGAAAAATGAAGCACAATGGAGGAATCCTTTTACCTCTAATCCATTTACACACACACACACACACACACACACACACACACACACACACACACACACACTAAGCCTGACTGGTATTGATCGCGGTGGGTTTCAGTTTGTAGGGTCGGGTGTTTTAAAGGTCTTTGTTAAATGTGAGTGTGTTTCTCTCCTTGCAGCAGCTGGATGTTTTTCAGGAAGCTGCTGCTCGCTGTTTCCTGAAGCTGTTGAATATTTAATCAGACAAACAGTGAACCTCCTGCAAGGCAGCGAGCAGGGCACACACACACACAAACACACACACACACACACACACACACACACACCTCACAACTCATTGAGTGTGCTGTTTTTAAAAAGGTCCATATATTATTTGGGGTTTTGGACTTCCTGTGCTGTCTTTGTCATTAAGGTAATATTCATCAGGTATTTTTGTCTCTGTGAAGTAGTGATGGACATTGAATCATTTGATCTGTAAAAACTTAAATTTCTTGAACAAAAGTCTGAATAATTTGAGGAAAAAAGTTAAATTTGATTAATTGTGCAGCCCTAGTTCATGGTGGTGAGTGCAACTGGTCCGTAGTCCTTCAGGCAGCTGATGGTGTTCTTCTTCGGTACTGGGATGACTGTGGAGGTCTTCAGGCAAGATGGAACGACGGCCTGGGAGAGAGACTGGTTAAAGATCTTGGTGAAGACCCCTGCCAGCTGGTCTGCAGTCTCTCAGTACCTGTCCTGGGACACCATCGGGATCCTCTCTGTGACCTTCAGCAGCTTCTCTTAGTGTTTGAGCAGAAATCTGAAACCATAGATACATTAATAGGATCTGGATAGTTTACATTAATAACAAGTGAATTATTCATCATGATGCATAACCTGCCTACACTACCTGCAGCTGATTGTACCTGTTGTTCCCCCCCCCCAGTTTGCATCGGCCGGCTGCCTGCTCTCTCTGCACCACAGCGAGAAGCCGGAGCACGAGGAGGTGTGTGAGTTCAGGCCGTACACCTGTCCCTGTCCCGGGGCCACCTGCAAGTGGCACGGAGCGCTGGAGGCCGTGATGCCCCACCTGATGCACGCTCACAAGTCCATCACCACACTGCAGGTACACACACACACACACACACACACACACACACACACACACACACACACACACACACACACACACACACACACACACACACACACACACACCCGATGTGTCAATGAGACGACTGAACTTCATCACAACACTGATGTGTGTGTGTGTGTGTGTGTGTGTGTCCGTGTCCGCAGGGCGAGGACATTGTGTTCCTGGCGACAGACATCAACCTGCCGGGCGCCGTGGACTGGGTGATGATGCAGTCGTGCTTCAGCCACCACTTCATGCTGGTGCTGGAGAAGCAGGAGAAGTACGAGGGCCACCAGCAGTTCTTCGCCGTCGTCCTCCTCATCGGCACCCGCAAGCAGGCCGAGAACTTCGCCTACCGGCTGGAGCTCAACGGGAACCGGCGGCGGCTCACCTGGGAGGCCACGCCGCGCTCCATCCACGACGGCGTGGCGGCCGCCATCATGAACAGCGACTGCCTGGTGTTCGACACGTCCATCGCTCACCTGTTCGCCGACAACGGGAACCTGGGCATCAACGTCACCATCTCCATGTGCTGAGGTAAAAACTGTAGAGACGATTTGATCGAGACAGACCTCGGACTGTAGGGCGTTCCTCACGACGGACGCTTAGTCGGAACGCCTTCGAAGAACGCGAACGTTTTTTTCCCGTGTTCACAATATTCTCCGCAGACTGAGAGCGTCGCTCCATAAAGACTGGATGATTTCATCAGAGCTGCAGAATTATACCAGCTGAAGCTCAGTGCAGAATATCTGTTTGATGAGGGAGAGAGCTGCCAAAAATACAAATGAATACGGATTTTATAAAGTTGTAAAATGCCATTGAATGTATAAAAAACGATAGAGAATATTCCTGCAACAAAGGATTAATGGATGAAATATGATAAGTTAATATCTCAGTTTTATTTTTAGTATTTAAATGTTTTTATCTTATTTTATTTGCATTATTTTTGTCTTTTACCGTCAGTTTGGGTAAATACTCCTGGGAGAAATACTTTAAAATAGATAAATACATTTTCAGATAATAACATTTAAATGCCAAAATAAAAAAAAGAATGAAATAAAAAAAGGAGGAAATGAAAAGATAAATATTAAATGTCACTTTTTATTTGTTATTATTTTTAGTACATTTTATTTGGCATATTTACTTGACAAGTAATTTATGTTGTTGTTTATTTTGGCAGCTTTCGTCCTCCGTATTTTCCCGACCAGAGAAATCTTTTTTCTGTACCATGTCCTCCTGCTCTGTATGACCCATAAAAACTAACCCATGTGATCTGGATTTTATTCAACGTGTTTTAAACGATTTATAACGGGCCAGTTTTCAAAGTAAAAGTCCCAAAATTAGAGCTGAAGTGTGAAATATTAAAAGTGAGGCAGAATAATGTGAACACGTTCATCAGAGGGACGTTTGACTCGGTGATGAATCCTCAGATCTTCTTTATTCTCAGATGAAAACAGAGACTCTGTTTCAGCCGACAGCGCCTTAACTTTTCTACCAACCTCTTCCTCCTCCTCTTCCTCCTGAATCTAAACACTGACGGACGGACGGTTTCCTCTTTATGGGTACAAATAAAACACATTCCTGGTCTCTGTAAACCTTTTGTAGCCGCGGAGCAGAAGAGGAGCCGTCAGATGATACCTCAGAAACATCTGTAACCTCGCCGGGTTTCCTCTGAGTTTAACACGCCATAAAACACGGGTTTGAAGTCAGAGGTCTTATTCTGGAAACATGTTAACTCCACATTCAGAAGCAACACGTCTGCCCAGAGACTGTATTCAGGACCGTTTGGAGAATATGTAAAGGTCTTCGGGGGTCCAGATATAAAGGATGTTTGATTCAGTCTTATAAGAAGCGACCTGGTGCATGGATCGGTTCCTGTCGATTTGGAGAAGAGAGTGGTTCATGTATGAGCTAATTCATAGATATGTAAAATGAATGTTTCTTACTATTGTTGAAAAAAAATCTAAATAATTTGAGGAATGTGCTGAAAAGTACGTTTCAGAATCATTTGGAAAATATATGAGGAACACACATTTGAGTTTGCTCTGAAGAATAAGGAATACTTAAAAAAACTAAACGTTTCCTTAAACAGTTAATGAGGGAAATGTGATTCAGTGGGTAATAAAGGTTACACTATCAAAAAAGTGGTAATAGTTTATGAAGCTTCACTTGGGGTTAAATAATAGGAACAGATATTTGGTAATAAACATCTTCATATTCTATTTGTTGAGAAACAAAATATTCAGAAAGAAATCAAATCTGATAAAAACCGGATCATACTCAAACTGAAACTGAAGAAGCTCCACTTTGGGTTGAATAATAGAAACGTGCTTTTTCTTGTTCCTGCTGTAATCTGGAAAACTTAATCACAACTATTCAGGTGTAGCTCAGCCAATGAGGTCGCTAAGTTACTGATTACTGTCTTAATTGGATGGGAGATGTTTGCCGTTTGTGTTAAAATTGTAGACAAATAAAATGTAACTATTGCTCCGTTACATCTTAATGGATTAGTAATACTTAAATGAGAATATAAACCCAGAGGAAACACCGCTCTCTCTCTGATAATCGCCTCCACTTCACATCCCGCAGACTTTCTACCAGATGTTTTAAAATATTGTAAATGAAGTTAAGACGACATTATATTTTATAAAAACGAAGAGACTGCGACGTTTATTGTGTTTGTGTTCGATATCGATGTACAGATGTCTTTAATTTCTTTCATGTTTCTGATGTTGTTAATTCTGCTGCTGCTGGAAATCCGTTCTTATTCATGAAAATACAAACTCCAAAAATGATCATTTTTCCACATTTCTGTATTATTTGAGCAGGGGTCAGTCTAAACCAGTATCAGGGTCTCTGCTCTTACTGGGGGCGTGCGCCCTCCAACCAAAATGTTAAAGTGGAAACAATCTCTCTGTGGGTCAGAAAGGGTTTACTGAGCCCAGAGATATGGAGATGGGGTCAGATGTCCGGTCATCACTGCGTTTATCTGATTCTTTTTAATATTAAGTCAAAGCTTAAAGAAACCTGTGCACTTAAAACTAAGAACTAAAATAAAACTACGACTCCCAGAATTCACTTCACTAAGAAAACATCCAATCACAGAGCTTCAAACTCTGCTGCTGCTTTCAGGAGCTATACAATGACTTAAAGCTAAAGAAACATTCAGCATTTAAATCTGAATTTGGTAAATAATAGTCCATCAATTAACTGCAATTAAAATATAACCCTTTAGTTACATTTATTTGAGATGTTTACATTAGCTATAACTCTTCTACCTGATCAAAATAACTTGTGTAAGCTCTTTTCTGGGATAATAAATATAAAGATGAGTTTCTCTTCTGATGATGCGAGGTTATTAACATTTGATCTGTTCAGTGTTTCTGTGATGTTTCATAATAAACGGTTGCAGTTTGAGTTCTGTGTGAATCTGAGCTTTACTCAATTCTTCCACCTGTTCCGACCTTTTTCTATTAAAATTCTCATTTGACTAAAATCTCAGAATTCTGACTTGTTTTCTGAAAATCTATATAATAATAATATATTTGATATAATAATAAAACACCATGTTGATTTAAATATTAGTCATTTAAAACCTAATTAAAACAGGTGAAGACACTTTTTCTTTTATTACAAAAACTGAGAGAAAACAACATTTAACTTCAACATTGAGACTGAAGAGAGGATATTAATGTATAACTGCATGGAATCAGTCATGTTACACCATAGACTGTATATACAGTCTATGTGTTACACACAGTGAGATAACTGAATGGAACTGTGTGTGATGAACACTGCGCCCTCTAGCGGGCGACGTTAGAGCTTCAGCTGGGAACAACATGAAGAAACCCTAGGGGTACGGGAGCCTAGAGAGTCAAATGAAAACACAATTATTCTCTCCCTGTGTTCATGCTTTAATAACAGCACAACAAATCTAACGGAGGATAAATGTACAAAAATAATCTTGACCAAAATGAAAAGAACAGTTTCACCGTCAGAAGCATTTAAACAGATTAGACATTTTTCCTCTGAATTTATAGAAATATCCTGGAGAAAAAAACTAAACATGTTCACACTTTTACTATTTTTAGACAAATTTACAAAACTAATATTTGCAAAAGGAAAGATATTTTTCAAAGCTGTACTGAAGTCCTAAACCCGGGGGAAAGAACGACCAGTACTATTCTCATTTATTATTCAGATTCTCTTCCGTACTTTCCCCCATCTCGTCTTCAGTGTTTACGTCGGTCCTCTCTTCTTCTCTCGTTCTCTCTGTTGCGGTCCGTCTCTCTTCTTCTCTCCCACTCTCTCTCTCTGTCCCCCTCCCTCCTCCTGTCTCCCTCCCTCACCCTCTCCGTCTCTCTTCTTCTGTCATTTTCTCGCTCGCGACTGAACTCCCTCTTCAATTCGTGTTCTCTCTCGCCCTCCCTCCTCCTGTCTCCCCCTCTCTCTCCCTCCCTGTCCCGGTTCCTCATCCTCTCGTCCTCTCTCTCCCTGTCTCCCTCTCTTCTTCTTTCCCCCTCTCTCTCCCCCTCCCTCCTCCGGTCTGCCTCCCCTCTCCTCTCGTCCTCCCTCACCCTCTGGTTGGTCTGGTTGTATTTGTCGTAGGCGGCGTCCTCCCTCTCCTCTTTGACTCTGACGGCGGGGGGAGGAGGGGTAGAAGAAGAAGAGGAGGGGGAGGGCCTCTCCTTCTTCTTCTTCTTCTTCTCTTTCTTCTTCTTCTTCTTCTTCTCTTTCTTTTCTGGAAAGTAGAGATATGAAAATCAATCAGCATTAGAGAACCGGGGAGATGCTACCTTCAGGTTTAACTACAGAAATACAAGATCAACAGGAAGTGACCTCACTCACCTTTTTTGGTCTTCTTTACAGGGATGAGGTACTGTTCCTCTTCCTCCGAGGAGGAAGAAGAGGATGGGGGGGGAGCCTCCACTAATTTAGGGGCACAGCCTTGCTCCCGCAGACTCTTTGTGATGTCATCCATGTCCTCCGAGTCTTTGGGGGGGCGGTAGTCTTTGACGTGGTCCACGCGGATTGTGCGGCCTTTGATCTGAAACACGATCACACACACCTAATGTCAGGCGGGAGGGGGGAGCGCTTCACAGGATTGAGACTTTTTCCCAGGATTTGGACTACCGTTTTGTTATTCTGACATCTTCGCAGTTTTCACTTTTTTCAGAATTTAGATATTTTTCAGATTTAGAGTTTAGTTTCTTCATCGAAATTTGAGGCTCCTTTTAGATTCTGACTCGAAAATTGGATTTTTTTTCTCGACATATTTAGGAACTGTATTCCTTACAGTTTTTTGAATTTTTGTTTACAATATTGTGACTTATTCCAAATTTAATTAAAACATTTTCAGAATTCTTACTTTTTCAGTTTTCACATCATTTAGAATTTTTTTCCACAATACATTTTTTCTCAGAATTTCTAACTTTGTTCAGAATGTTGATATTATTTCCAGGATTTGGACTTTTTTTTAACAAAATGTTGACTTTTCTCAGAAAATTAAAAGGAAGAAACTCCCTCTGGAGGAACACAGGGATTTCAGCGTTTGCAGACCATTTACATGCACACAAACCTATAGAACTACAGGAGAGGGAGCATCCCAAAAGGAAGAACAGAGCCTCTTTAAATATCTGTTTCCTCACCTTGATGCCGTTGAAGTTGTCCACAGCGAGGATGGTGCTGCGCTGGTCCTCGAAGCAGATGAAGCAGAACCCTTTGGACTTCCCGGTCTTCTGGTCCCGCACCAGATTAATGTTCACGATCTCTCCGTACCTGAGACCGAAAGGTTAATAGTATTAATAACTAAAGAACCTTAAAGTTTAAACAACGTTTGTTTATGAACGTACTGAGAGAAGACGCATATGATGTCTCCTTCTGTCAGCTCGTATGGAAATCCTCCTGCAGGAAACAAAACAGAAGTTTGTTTTTTAAATGTTAAAAATAGAAATGTTATTATTATTATTATTATTATTATTATTATTATTATTATATAATAATAATATTCTTTTCTTTTGCATTGATTTTTTAAAACGTAGTTTTTAAAATCATTATTAATTTAAAGATTTTTTCCTTATTTATTTCCCCACACCTAATTATTTAAAGAAATGCAATAAATAAGACTGAAGGACTGGAGGATTACAGACACTACAAAAGTACTTGAATAATTAAAAAATAAATAATAATAAGGATAATAAACAGGTGCTGAATATGTACTGTATTAACAGAGAGGAAATACTTTAATAAATCAAAACATTACATATTTAAATATATGTACATTACAATAGTTTCTTAATATAAACAATTAATGCTTTAAGTATTTATTATTAATTGAGGAGAAATTCATTAAAGTTAATAAAATAAAGAGTAAAAATAGGAATCTCCCTTTCTGTCCAGTTTCTGAGGGTAAATGACATCACTCATTTTAAGGCTGGTATCTGAGTCTCCTCTGGATTTACCCACAAACACCCAGGCGCTGTCCTTGTACTCGGTGTGCCACGACACCGACTCGTTGATCCCGAGACTCGCTTCGCGGTCGTTCAGCTCGTTGATCAGCTTCACCTTCGTCAGAGGACTGAAGACAGAGAAGGGCTTTACCTCGGAGTAATATCCACAAACTAATCCTGGTTTAATATGGAGGATATATCTGCCATTTATTGCATGAAACTTAAAACAAAATAGATTTAAATCTGACTTTTGAATGCAGGTCAAATCATGGGCCAGATGTCTTAAATCAGTATGAATTAAAAAAGCAAATATTGATGATGTGCATTAAATGTACCAGAAACAAATCAATGTATGTATTTATTTAATGCTGTACTAGCTGTCCTTTGCAGCCGATACACTCCGACTAAATGCATTTCCTCTTTATAATTGAACTAGGGCAACGTGCATACATGGGTTTTAAATGGTGTGTTTAATGTGTAATGTGTGAGGGCTGTGTGCTTACTGTTAATCCCCGAAATGCACTCTAAACACAACATCACAAATTAAGGGAAACTAAGACAACAAACAAGAACAAATCCTCCTTCATCAAAACCAACCATGATGCGCTTTAACAAAAGGCACAACAAGGCACAAAACACAGATATTATTGACTGAGGAGCTGTTTTACTTAGGCCGAATTATTAAACACGCTTCTATATATTCGGTAAAGGTAAAAATGTTGATTTACTAATGTGTTTAAATACCAAAAAATAAGCAAACTCGTTCAATTGTAAGGTTTTTTAACGGGATTTGGCAATGGCAATCAACTCCATGATGAATTAATAATGCACAGTGAAAGGTTATCATCATAAACTGTAGAAAATCAAGTTGGAATAATATCCTCAAGTCGGGAAATGGAAATAAACAAAAAAACAACAAAGAAAAACAAATCCTCCTTCATCAAAACTAACCATCCTTCGCCATAACAAAAGGCACAAAAAGGCACAAAACTCAAGTATTATGGCCTAAAGAACAATTTTATCTACACCGAATTATTAATAAACATGTAGTTATTTATACACGTTAAAATGTTGTGTTAAAAGTGTTTGAACGCCAGAAAGTAGCCTACACAAGATGCTGAATTATTGGCTTTTTTAACGGGGTTTCGCACGGCAGCGAGACCGTATGTAGAGACCTATGTTATTATATTGTTATTGATATTAGTAAGTATACATCAGGGGTACAAAACACCACATTAATGCAGAAAATAAGATATAAACTCCTTTAAATGTTAAATGTAGGACTTACTTCATGTTCAATGAGAGGAATAGAAACGATGCGATGCTGGTAATTCTCTGAGACACATCCGGGTTACTTCTACCCACTGCTGCCGCCTGCTGGATGGAAGACTGAACTACAAGCTGCGTAAAAAAAAAATGATTATAATGATTATAAATAAAATAATATTTATTATAATTATAACAAATAAATCAACATAAAAAATGATAATACTAAAATATAAAAACTAAAATACAACAACAATAATGATTCCAATTGCAAAATAATAATAATGATAACACTTTAAATGATAATAATAATTCTGATAATAATACAAATGGTAATAAAAACAAAAACAGATCATAATAATATTTAAAAAACAAAACAATACATACATTATTAATAATAACAACAATAATAATAATAATAATAATAATAATAATAATAATAATAATAACAATGATAATAATAATAATAATAATAATAATAATAATAATAATAATAATAATATAATACAATTCTATCATTGCACAAGATAGTCAAAAGGTGTATGATAAATTACCTAAAAATTGAATATTAGTAGTAAAGTTGCAGAATATTTTTTATTTTGTTTATTTAACATTCAAATAATTAAAACAAATGTTATTTGACTTAAATATATAAAATAACGCAGTACTGTTCTCTTCCGGTGCAGCAGGGGGCGCTGTGGATTTCCCGCCATGATCTCTGACCTGATTAGTAAACGACAGTCTGTCAGAGCTGCTGAACAACAGACATTAAATATAACTTTAGTGATTTTAAGGCTTTATTGAACTATTTTAACTGTAGAAATCAATCATTGTTGACTTATTAACCATTTTAGGATATCATGTGAATTATGATAGTTTTATTAGGCCGTTATAGTTAACTTTAACGGTTAACCGACCACCGTTAGCTGCAGTGAATTAGCATTTATCTGCATTTATGGCTAAAAACAAACAGTTTCACAGCATTTTGTGTTGTTAAACTCATCTGTTTCACTGTGAATCTACTGAAGGTAAGTAAGCAGTAACTGGACTGAAAGCAACTCAAAGACTGTTTGATTTTATAGATATTTATCGCATGTTATTAACTGGCAATGTAATATCCCCTACCTTACTCACCTAGATCAGATAAGATTTACATTATTCATCCCAGCAGCTCAACACTTGTTGTGACTCATTTAAAGTGTCTTTATTGACTATTTATTACAGCTGTATTTGTCTATATATGTCTAAACCCTGCAGCTTATACTTCTGTATTGACACCTGAAGCGCTTTATTGCTCTATATTGCTGCTAAGTGTTTTTACACCTAAGTATCACTACTTTTACCTAATATTGTGAGTGTGCTTCTTCCACCTCTGCCTGCATGTTTAAATATAATGAAATAAAAGGCACATACATAAGTGTATATATATCTAAGCAGGACTGAGTTGTATTTGTCCAACAGAGGGAGTCATCGTTGTGTTTCTGTCCCAGCAGGATGATCTCTCAGGTCTTCATCCTGTCCTCAAAGGGAGACCACCTCATCTACAAAGACTGTATCCTCACCTCAGTTCATTAGCAATCTAAAATACTACATTTTACAAATAGATGAACTCAATATCAGTCTCTCTGTTTTACTTTCTGTTTGTTTAAAACCTCTTAACCTCAGCATCAGTCCGCGGGGAAGCAGGAAGTGATGTCATCAACGTTTTCTACGAGAAGGTGACTGCGCTGCCCGGAGACCAACCTCCTGTCGTCATGGTAAGTGTGTGTGTGTGTGTGTGTGTGTGTGTGTGTGTGTGTGTGTGTGTGTGTGTGTGTGTGTGTGTGTGTGTGTGTGTGTGTGTGTGTGTGTGTGTGTGTGTGTGTGTGTGTGTGTGTGTGTGTGTGTGTGTGGCTTTAATGAAGGATATATTGACTCCTCTTACATTTTCACCGTCACAGCATCAACTTTATTTTAAAAAGCCAGTGTTAACCTTTACTTTGAAAAAACGGTTCTACCCAAATCAGAGGCCGTAAACCACCAAACTTTATACACAACTGTAATGTACATGATACTGTTTGTACCTGTTTATGTTTTCTCTAACTCTTACTACAACACATATTTACATTTTGACCTCTGTAGATTGTAACCTATCATAATCCAGTTTAAGGGTTACACACATAGGGTTAGCTTTGGTGTGTAATCATGCATACATAAACACAGTGGAAGAGGGAGCATTGTGCAGATAGCATGACTTGCACCG